>NC_068311.1:12799991-13099991 GCF_025860055.1 Xyrauchen texanus
ATTCAAATTCACACTTTAAAAGTTCTAAAATATTGATTGTATATGCTGAAAAAGTGAGATTAATTTGTTTGTCTGTGATCTTAAATTGATGAGCATTTACACCTGTTTAATTTTTATGCTATTCAAATGATACTTCATTTTTCTTTTTTTTTGCAATTCTACAGAGGCCTAATTATTGTCTCCATTAGGCCTGATGTGGAAAACAGCAGGAGGTATATCAGCTAAATGACTGATGAGCTAAATACAAGCTGGTAATTTAGGATACGATGCTGGCACCATGGGGAGTTTATTTTTCTGTCTGACATGCAAAAACACAAAAGAAATATATCAACATTTCCCTAATGACTTTCAGAGAATTGCTTGTTTGGAATGAGGGGTACATTTCTAACAATTTTTCCATTTGAATGTGTGAACATTTACAGCCAAATGACGAAAGCAAGATGTTCTATTTCAGTCAGAAGGTCAACCATTCAATCATTCACTTTTACTCATAGCACAAAGAGTTGGAAACATTAGAATACAAACGAGAAGTTGACCTATTAATTTTCTCTCAGAAAGCAGAGTGTTTGACTGTGAAACATCTATGAAACAAAATCTGTTAAAGAAGTTATAACAAATAAATAAAAATGCCAGTTCTCCACCATGTTTGCATAGCAGGAAAAAAAATGATAACAGTTCTGCTGGAAAAAGTGAGTGGTGGTGGTGTAGTGGGCTAAAGCACATAACTGTTAATCAGAAGGTTGCTGGTTTGATCCCCAAAGCCACCACCATTGTGTCCTTGAGCAAGGCACTTAACTCCATGTTGCTCCAGGGAAATTGTCCCTGTAATAAGTGCACTGTAATTCGCTTTGGATAAAAGCATCTGCCAAATGCATAAATGTAAAAAAAAAAAAGAGTGTAAGTCCAATTCTTTAATTGATTGTGTTTTGATTATCCATTTCATTGAAATAAATAAAAATAATAACATTCATATTACTGTCCGTGCAACCAGTGTGGCTCACGTAAGCATAAGTTGTGAGAAATGAAAAGCCAGTATCGTCATATCACAGATGTGACGCAGTTATCTAATCAATGTGTATTGTCAAATATGGAAAGCTTTGTCCCTGTCCGCCACTATCTGTACAATAAATCAGCCTGAAAGACCACATCATTAAACCACATCATTAAAACCACAACAATGTGCATGTATATTCAGGATTGCAATTGCATTAAATGTTTAAAACAATAAAGAACTGAGGCTGTTTTTGTTTGTTCGAGACACTTTAATGCAGCTCCTAGCCTTAAATACAAATACTAAATGTGGGATTTTAATTAGAATTGCATGGTTTTCTCCTCCTAAAATAACATTTGGTCACATACTGTATAATACCTCTTTCCCTTTGTTATTCTCTTTCTTATTTCCTTCCACTCAAAGGGACATTTCTGTGAACTATTTAGCTCCAGGCATAAAGGTTATGCCCTCAGATCATAAGTTTAGCTTTGACGTTGTAAATTCTCATTTACTACTGTATATCTCTTACTGCCCATCTTTACAAAGCTAAAACAGATGCATGCTAATTTTTTAAATATTTAAGATTACAATGTTGTTAATTTGGTTATGTTAAAGAGTGAAATTAGTTTTGAGTTTCATTTGAATGTAAAAGGTGAACATATAAAAGGAAAAAAGTTAATCAGACAAACCCTTTCAGCTCAGCTATAAGAGAACTATATTATAGGTTATATCTGATGCAGACAGTTCAAATAGCATCCATCTCACTATGTATGATAATGCCTGCTCATTGTGTGCCTGCTACATGTTTGTGCATATACTGTTTGTGTATACATCTTTTGTTTTTCTCAAGGATCAGTCTTTCAGTGAATAAATCTACATGACTCTAAGCACACAAAATAAGACCAGTAAACATAAATAATATTTTGAATGCTTCCTGTGTTTGTGGTCTTGTAAAGATAGTTTTACCATTATGATCAATTAAAGTTGATTTTAAAAAGGATTTTGAAAATTACAGTTATACTATAATAGAAAAATAAACCAAAACAAATTACACTCCATAATGTCACAGTTTAGTATGCAGCTGTCCCTTGTGTCCTGTTGTGCATTATTCTAACATTGTAAGAAGACAACAGTCAAATTGAAAGTGCAAAATCATATTTGTAGAATTAAATAAAATACAAATGGATGCGAATCCTCATTCTCAAGTCATTCTACCTTAAATAAACTCAAACACACTTAGCCCTACTCTGGAGCAAATCTTTTAAGTCACAGCAGGCTGTTTGAGGCCAGAGAGTAACAAAAGCAGCCTACCATCCAAAGCCCCCGAAAGACACACTTCTTTTCCTCCTGTACATGCTGACCACACCACACTCTCTCTCTCTTTGTCTTTCTTTCTCTCTCCACTTTCTGTCTTTTCATTACTCTCCCACCAGGGCGAAGAGAGAGCGGGATAAGGAGGCAGAGAGGGGTGGAAAACTGATGCCTCCTCCTACTGTACCTGTTGTCCAACCCTACACCTAACTGCACACAAGAAAGGAAACAAGATTGTGGAAACTGGCCCTTCCTCTATACTTTTATAAATGAGTCTGTGTGGTTGCTCTTAGCCATTTTTTGCAATTTTATCCAACTGGCCCCAAGATACATTTTTAGAGTCCTAGCTGAGTAACCACTGGTAGAGTTTATCACATTAGCTATAGATATTTTCCACTTAGTTTGAAAACCAGAAAGTATCCAAATACATTTTGTCTTCATTTGTATAGTACAATTAAGGGGGGAGCTCATTAAGGATGAATTATGCCTGCTGACTGCACGTTTTGTCGCTCGATTCACTAAAGGAATTATACAGATCAGACAATGACGCCAATGCGCCCACAAAAAGCATGCACGGTATACTTACGATCTTAAGGGATATTTCAGAGCACTATATAGTGGAGGATGCAGCAGACCACCGTGATCTGACACTTTACTACACATCTGGATATATGCAGGTTATAACACTCTTCTCCATCATTTGATCAATATTTGATGAATTACTGCTGTCATGGTTTGTAGTAAACGTACACAAACTTTCTTTAAATTAAAATTAAGTTTACTAGCGCAATATTATTTGCGTTGGGCAAATAGCACAGAGATTTGTGAATGAAGCCCAATCTATAATGAGCCTGGGGGTATTTACACTTGGTCACTTCATGCATTTTTACTGATCGGATTATTATCTGATTAAATAAGCACATTCCATTTACACTTGGCCACATAAATGTGTCTCTGCCAAACGGATATACACTCACTGAGCACTTTATAAGGAACACCTGTACACATACTTATTTAGGTGATTATCTAACCAGCCAATCATGTGGCAGCAGTGCAATGCATAAAATCATGCATATACGGATCAGGGGCTTCAGTTAATGTACAAATCAACCATCAGAATGAGGAAAAAATGCGATTTCAGTGATTTCGACCATGGCATGATTGTTGGTGCCACACAGGCTGGTTTGAGTATTTCTGTAACTGCTGATCTTCTGTGATTTTTACGCACAACAGTCACAACAGAACTGTGCCAAAAACAAAAAACATCAAGTAAGTTGCAGTTCTGCAGATGGACATGCCTTGTTGATGAGAGAGGTCAACGGAGAATGGTCAGACTGATTCGAGCTGACAGAAAGGCTACGGTAACTCAGATAACCACTCTGTACAATTGTAGTGAGCAGAACAGCATCTCAGAATGTACAAAACTTTGAACCTTGAGGCAGATGGGCTACAACAGCAAAAAACCACATCGGGCACATTATTAGGACCATAGTGTTCCTAATAAAGTGTTCAGTGAGTGTACATCCGATCTTCAATTCCTGTGCTATATGCAAATAAAACAGATTTCACTTCCATGATTATGCTTATGCTGAACAGCAAATTTATTTTATACATATTTGCAATTAAAATCACCTGGTGTGTATTTAAGAGCTTATCATACATTGCGTAATGAATACATCATAAAACATGTAGTGGTAGTGGCGTCATGGGCTAAAGCACATAACTGTAAATCAGAAGGTCACTGGTTTGATCCCCAAAGCCACCACCATTGTGTTCTTGAGCAAGGCACTTTTCTTTGAAAGTGTGCTTGTGCTATCTTTTTGTGTGCTCTATTCTTTTAAAATAAATGCTACTTGTTTTGATATTTAGACATTTGAAAGTGTGTCCAACTACATTTGGGGCCAACCTCATACTTTCTATGCACATAATCAAAGAAATTACCTGAACGCTACATCAAACACATCAAGTAGAATTTCAGTTAGTCAGTAAATTAGACAAATTTATACACCTCTGTACCAGTTTTTCCCCATCAAAGGCCACAATTGACTATGGTGGTGGCTTTGGGATTTGAACCAGCGACCTTCTGATTAACAGTTATGTGCTTTAGCCCACTACGCCACCACCATAATTTTATTCTTTCAATTTACATTTCATTACGCAATGTATGGTAAGGTCTTAAATACACACCAGATGATTTTAATTGCAAATATGTACTTCTAATAACTTTATTGATTTAAATTATACAATTATTTTACTCATACAGAACATAATACAACATGCATCTATACAAAAATTATTCAAAAGATTTACTGAACCACAAGAAACATAACACAATGTACTATACAAGATTTACACATCTTTCAATCAATATGCACATCCAGTAATCTCTGAAGGAGCTCTAAATAACTAGTGCAAATTATCGCGATAACGAGATAGCTTTTTTTAACAGACATAACAAATGGCTACCCCCTTTGGATTCAATGCACTGGCTGGACTCTATCGATCATGAAACCAGTCTGAAAACACTTTTTAAAACAAGATGAATGACATTGAACTCAAAGCACTCCCCCATCTATCTGTCCTCTTTATTGAGCAGGGCAAGTTTTGTAAAGCTGCAGTGACACATTTTGCAAATGAATATAGATGTAACAGTTTGAGAAGAAACCATCCCAAATAATTCTCTCTCATTTATTTATTCCCTAGAGAGCTGGAGAATTTTTTAATTGAAGAGGACAAACAATGATACGCACTGTGGAAATGAATTTCTCTTTTTCACTCTCACTCCTGCTCTTAACATCAGCTTCAGTAATGTTTAGTGCTGGACATGGTGGAACATTTATATATGTGGTAAACAGATGAGTATCACTTGAACTTTTCTCGCTGGCTTTGTGAGTCATAAAGACTAGAGAGGCTGATATATTTCATGACTGGCCTCTGTGGATATTTGTACTGATTAAAAAAAGATCTAAATCACATACACGCACAACATTATATTTTTTACAGATTTTTTTAAAACAAAATTACAGAAATTATATAAGTGCATCAGGTCCAAGCTAACAACTGTATGGTCATGACAGACAGAATGCAGGCTGGCAACAGCAGGCAAATTCAAGACCATTCCCCAAGGTGTGATGCTCGTAAACCAATGACTCAGCATGGATTCAAACATCAAGCCTGATGCCTGAACTACCGAAAACATGACATCATCTTGTTATTTATGCCTTTGTGTAAAAAAGAACAATAAAAAGATTTCTTGTACTAGTCCATGAAAGAGGCACATCATTTTATTCATCTACTATCATGAACGTCTACACAAGGAAATCATCTGATTTGACCTTTGAATTATGTACAATACAGGCATTTAGAAGCCTGTACTTTCAACCAATCTAAGGCTTATCTCTAGTTGCCTCTGTATATGTACTTGGGATAGGAGAAAATTTGAACTTGAAGAAATGACACACATCACATTTAATTAGCAAACACATTCAGAATATTTCATGGAACACATATGCAACACGTTTAAAGTGCTGTGTTTATACTAAATTATTTTGTAATATTTTTTTGGCATATTGTTTTTGTGTTATATTCAGTGTTGGGTTAGTTTTAATATTTACTTAATTGAAAAAGTAATAACTTTTCTTTAAAGTTACTTACTTCTGCTCAACAAATTCAAATTTGTATATTTCTTTCTTGTTCATTGTTACACACAAGTCATACACAGCACCTCATATTTCTCCTTCACAATTACTTGTTATGGGGCCAGAATTTATGTATTCTACATAAATTATACTGAATATATAAACAGACCTTCAAAAGGCCTTTGATACTGTTCAGTATGATGTCCTTTTGAACAAACTAATAGCCCTAGGATTTTCTCCTGCATCTCTTCAGTGGGTGAGGTCATACCTGGTGGGCAGAGAACAGGTGGTAGATGTGGAAGGGACCTTGTCCTCACCACTTAAATTAACTTGTGGAGTTCCCCAGGGGAGTATTTTGGGTCCTCTCTTTTTTTTATTATATATCAATGATATGTCGTCAGCTATAGACTGTAATTTGTTTTTATTTCCAGATGACTCAACTATTCTAGTCTCTCATAAAGACAAATCAGAGGTGGAAAGGCTGCTTAGTTCAGAACTCCTTAACCTCAGTGTTTGGCTAACAGACAACAAGTTGTCTCTCCACCTTGGCAAAACAGAGTCAATTCTTTTTGGGTCCAGAGATAAACTGAAAAAGGCTAAGGGCTTTAGGGTAGTCGTAGGTAATGTTGAAATTACAGCCAAGGAAGCAGTTACTTACTTGGGCTGTATACTAGATAACAAACTATTAGGGGAGCTTATGGCCCGAAAAATTATCTCAAAGGAAAGCCAAAGGCCTAAGTTCCTGGCAAGAATATCCAGCCTCTTAGATGGTAAAACCTTAAAAATCCTGGCCAATGCGCTTGTTCAATGTCATCTTGACTATACCTGTACATCTTGGTACACAGGCATTACTAAAGGCCTTAAAGACAAGTTACAGATCTGTCAAAATAAAGTCTTGGGTGGCTCAGAGTGGAGGAGAGGGTTTCTCAACTTAAACTGTGTTTAGTTTATAAGATAAGAAATAATCTGGCACCCAAGTGCTTATGTGATTACTTTTCCAAAATTAGTGATACGCACAACTACTGCACCAGGGGGAGTTCCACAGATTACAGGCCCTGCCGTTTTAAGAGCTGTGTGGGAAAGTACTCTTTCTCTGCAGCTGTCTTGTGGAATGGTTTACCTTTAAACCTTAAACTGTTGAGCTCTTCCTATTATCATTTTAAATCTTCAATAAAAAATTAGTTATTAAACCTATAAATAAATAAAAAAAGGAAATAGAAATCCTTGAAGTAGTAGGAATATTATATTGTCTGCTTGTGTGTCTGCTTGTTTATCTGGGAATTTAGCCCTTGTTTTGTTCTTTTTATTGTGTTTTTATCTGTTTTATTTGTTTGTATCTTTTTATGCCCCCTTTCTTCATTGTCCTCAATGTTTTTAGTCCATGTACTGTTACTCATCTTCCATCTTAAGGACCACAATGGAAACAAGCCTTTGGGCTTTTTTGTGTTTTCATCCTTTTGAACACTTCGTGTTGTTGTTGTTCAATAAAGTTTTCATTCATTCATATATGAAATAAGCATAACCCTCTAAAAAGTAATTAAATTAATGGAAAGTCAGTAACTGTAATCTGATTACAAGAATATAAAATGTAATGCATTAAAACTACTACTTGATTAAAAATCAATTTGATTACAGTCACTGATTACTTTGTAATTGGATTACACTCTGCATTGGTTGTGTTGCTTTTTGACAATTATCTCAATACCAAAGCAAAGTGCACAATTTACCTAAATGCAATGAACTTCTACACTTATATAGTTTAAAGCAATATGGATAATAAACCCTGAGCAATACCTACAAGGCAGTAGGCATACATTATACTGAATACTGACCACCCCTACCACAATTCAGACCTTTGACCTTTTCCTCCCTTGAGATATAGCATTATTTATTCTCCAGTAAAGCAGAGTGAAGGGCTTATATGTTCTGAATGATTCATGGAGATATACAGAGAGAGAGAAGGAAAGAGAGGGAGAGCGGCATTAGGCTTGGTGCCACAATAAACTTCAGGTTATCCTACCGTATTAAAGAGTAAAAAAAGGAAGCAATGGAAGAGATATAATTAATTTAACAGAGGCAGGAAGTGGAAAATGCTCTCTCTTACACATTTATGTGATTTGGAAACCACTTGTTTTTAAAAAACCAAATTTTCACACATCCAACTTCCTGTGACATAGCTTTATGTGACTCAACTCAGTCCAGTAAGAGTAAATGTAAAACTTGATGCAAAATACAATTGCGCTAATTTTTACCAAGATGCAACAGGACATAAAGTAGTCATTTTGTAAATGCTTTTAACCAAGGGTTAAACCTCTAGTAGCAGCCTGGATTATACAATTGTGACAGCTTTACTCTATTAGGACATATTCCCAGATGAACATCCTTTGTTGGTCCTGGAACAACATTCTATATATACACCAGTCAGAGCACAACATCTTTACTTGTCTCTAACAATAACCTTACATGCACAATCTTATGCCAGTTTCACAGATCCTCCTTGAATGGCGCATGAGCGAGGCGTGAGCATCGCGTTTTCGTTTTAATCACCCATGTTAACAGATTACACCATTCACATTGCAAGCATGAGTCATGAGGTAATGCATCCCAAAAGCGTATAGTTTCAGCGCCAAGCCTATTTTAGGCACACAGCTCATGCTGGCTCTGGCTGTAGCAGCGTACTAAAATAATCAGGAGATTTTAGAAAAGACATAAAAGCATATAAACAATATTTAAATGAACCTGCTATACACTAGAATTTATAGGTCTGCATACAAACAAACACAAAATAACTAAATAAAGGAAAGCATGAATAAATAAATAAACTGCAGGACTTTTGCCCATGTTGTATATACAGAGACAGTTTAGAAGAGACCGGCCACTGGTATTAAAATTAATTGGAGAAATCGTCTTGGTTACTGTCATAACCTCCATTCCCCGATGGAGGGAACGAGACGTTGTGTCATTGTAGTGACACTAGGGGTCTCTCGAGAGCCTCGGTTACCTCTTATCTTTGAGAAAAGGCCAATGAGAATTGGCGAACAGAATTTGCATGCCCCTCCCCCGGACATACAGGTACAAAAGTAGGGAAGCGTGCGTCTGTTCAGACATGTTTTGAGCTGAGGAGCTGAGAGTAAGGTCCCGGCTCTTTCAGCGGCTAGAACAGTGTTGTGGCAAGAGGGACACAACGTCTTGTTCCCTCCATCAGGGAACGGAGGTTACGACAGTAACCTAGACATTCCCCTTCTCTCACTTACTCGAAGTTGTGTCGATGTAGTGATACTAGGTGTCCCTATGTGAAAATGCCTTAATACTGAACCGTGTTACATGGACTGCTGATGCAGGTGCAAGCAAGCTGCTACATGCAAAAATAGCAGGTGCATCAGACTGCACGTAACCTACCCCAAGGCCCTAAAAGATGTCATATAGTTCCCCACATTCCTGAGGGGGGGAAATGATGTAACTAGCAAGCAGCCGTGGCCTTTTCTCTCTCTATGTTTTCCCTCCATAGAGTGTTAGATGCGGCTGGGGACATCTAAAGCTATAACAAGCATTGAGGAAAACGTTATTTTCCTATCCTATTCTTTCAGGGGGAAAAGACCCCACAGAGACCAGCAGGGGAGGTTAACATGTGGCAAAATAAGTCACATGGGCTTACCAGCCACATGTGGAGGTGGCGCGGTGGTAGGTCATGCCTCGATGGGGAGGAGCTCTACAAACACAGCGACCGCCCAAGGGAGACGCGGGTCTGCCGACAGTGGGACCATACCGTGAAAAATACATCACAGGAGATTATCGGAGTAATTAGAACCTGTAGAGAACCTGTTCCAGTGCAGGCAAGTCGGTGCCTGCGATCTCAAGTCTGAAGCCAGTGCCTAAGCGGTCTCATATGCATCAACCCTAGCGGCGCAACCTTCGCTGAGGATGCCATATGCCTCAGGAGCCTCTGAAATTGTTTCAGTGGAACCACTGTGCCCGGTCTGAATGTACTCAGGCAGTTCATCACCGATTGCGCGTCGTGCTCGTGAGGCTCACGTCCAAGCTCCGGGTGAGGGGCACTAAGGGGACAATCACGTGTGACGTACCTGGAGGTGAGGCCTCGTGGCAGGGAGGAGAAGGCGACATAAATTCGGGGAGCGTTGCTTCGCCAGAGGTGGATGTGCTGCAGAGAGGCTCGAAGCACACACCTTGCTCCGCGTACCAGCCCTGGGGTGGGTAGATGACAAAGGAGAAGGTTCTGTAGCAACGAGCTCTAGACTCATCACCACCTGCAGGCCTGGGGTGCGAGTGTGGTGCAGTTGGGGAGGACCGTGTTCATGGGGGCCCGACTGCCAGTGCTCAGTGTCTGATCGCTGTGAGAACGGAGGTTGTGCGACAAACAAAGAAAAGGAAACAAAAGATTCTCCACCTGGCCCTCCACCGGGGGATGGAGTGGTCTGAACACCAGCTACGTGGTCCGGGAGGTGGTTTGTGAGATGGGGGGCGTCCGTCTCCTGCGGGGAGCTCTATGCAGGAGCTGAGAACTGGGCCCGGGCTGGGGCGGAGCTGCCTGGGGTTTCACCGCCACAGGGGGATGCCCTCGGTGAGCAGGCGGGACACGGGATCTTGATCTTGAAATATATACTCTTTTTTTAGAGGGCTGACGAAGCGCCCAGGGGCGTAGTCTGGCTCCAGCTCGGCTCCGAAGAAAACATCTGTCTGAACAGACGCACGCTTCCCAGTTTAATGGGAAGAACTAAACAAAAAGACAAACACACAAAGGTGTCGGACAGCTGTCCGTAAATCTCTCTCTCTGTCGCATTGCAGCTTCCAGTCGGCCTTTATCCCTCTCTGAGGCTTGATTAACCTGATTAGCCTCCACCCTGCCACAGTGGGCTCCAGCAGTTCTGAGCAGAGACATAATGATGGGACTGATTTACATCCCGCCAGCTCTCCCGCTAAATGAACGGCATGCTAACTCATAACATTAGTGTCTAGAGAGGGTGTCGAATCACTCACTCTGTGCTCACACGCTCTTGCTCATTAGATCTACTTTCTCGGCTTCCCCATGTCACCTGAATCAAGACACCAAAACCTGAAATCAGGACTACACATTCAACTTTTCTTTTATTCTCCTAATATTTTTTCCTTCACTTCTCCACACAACCTCCATTTACTTTGCAGGGGGTGGATATTTTTTTTATATACTTTGTCCTCAGATATGTGGAGTACATCCAAGGCTATTTGATTGAGTGCTGCGAACTGCTTTTGTTGTTCATCACTTCTGCATGTGTTCAGATAAGTGGAAGGAAAAGTAGTTCCTACACTGTACAACTATTTATTAACACTGATATTTCTTTTCACTTTAAAATATGATACTCAATTTTATATATATATAAAATAGAACATATTCAGATAATTAAAATGCATTATATTGTGGCAGAACAGTTAATCATTGATAAGACAATACAAAAAGCAGCTTTAGAATACAATGTATTGTTTACCACCATATTATTGACCATAAGCCAATCATTGGCATACAGTTCACAGCAATCCATTTTCACAAGTGAATTTGTCAATCATTTCTAGATTTATTATGAGGGCTTGTTTAAGGACCCGTCAACTTACACCTGCGTCAGACATTTTTTTTATTAATGCTTACAAACCTTTTACATCTAGAGCCAAGAGGTATATTAAAACAAACAACAACAAAAAATATATATAAACAGTTTAAATAAAAATATCAAATTGTTTACATATTTCAATACACTTTACAGCTTTCTTGTTCCTCAAATTGGAAATTGTTCTTAGGTTTTGCTGAACCTCTGAATTAAAAACTTATTAAAATTAAAACTAATGGTTTATAACCACCATACTTGCATTTATGAATACTAAACTTTGCCAACAAAAGCAGAAAATTAATCAAATAATATTCCTTATGAAGAGACATATCATAGCTAAAAAAACTAATAAAACATTTTCAAAACAAAGTTGAAAGCTGGGAATAATATGATCTCTAACATTCTTGCAGGAATCAGACCAAAAACAAGTAGAGTAGGGACAACTCCAAAATAAAATATAGCTGCAAGCAGCGATGGCGGGCCCAAGCCGGTGGCACCGCCACCCCCGTGCCTTTAGGGTTGCTGGTGGCACCGCCACCCCCGTGCATTTAGGGTCGCTGTGCACGATGGGCAATAACGTAACCTCGCTTTGACCGTTGAGAAGATGTGTGCTGTAGAGCTTGCATCAGTGTGGGCTCTGCAAAAGTGCACATCGAGGGCACATATCAACCACAAAGTATGCGTGAGCACCCTTCCGATACCTAAAATGAAAAATGAGACACCCTACGGTCTCATGGAGTTAATGGACACATGAAATAAGTACACAAGACTGAAAATTCATATGAAGTGTACCATTTGGGACAGGGCCTATGACCGTGAACCACAATAGTCACATCTATGAGATAATTAAAATGAAGAATGATTTTTTATGTCATAGGATGTCATAGGTGAATATCTTTTGCAGCACTTAAATGTGTTAATCCAGAAGGCCAGTATTTATCTGGGGGTCTTTGTACAGGTTTATCAATGTAATTATAATTTACGTTTATGTGTTCCTATGATATGCAATGGAAGTACATTTTTATGTTTAACATGGGTGTATTCACAATACATAGCATACAATATAATATCTTAAGATTATTTATCATTATGTTAAGTACATCACACAAATTTGACTGTATTCACCTGTAATGTCTCCAATAAGTACAGTATATATTGGCCTGTATGGCCATGATATATTGCCTTAGCTAGACTTTAGCTAACCTATTACATTAGCTAGTCGCTCATGAGTCATGAATGTTAGCAAGACACAAGTTAACTATATTTGCTTTTGGCTAATTAGCTGTATAGTCGAGGCACTGTACACGACGCGGAGGGAGGGAGGGCGGGCATCGACAAAATGTCATCTACCGACCTGATGTTTTGATTTTTTATTTAATAAATATATTTGTTTGACAGGGAAGCTGTGTGCAAACAGGAATATATATATTAATTTATTTATAAAAATAAATAAAAAACACCCCAGAAATAAGGGCACTTTCTCTCGAGGAAGAAAAAGGGCAGGTGCTCAAGCCCCCTTTGATGTCTATGTGTGCACGTGCCTGAGGGTGAGTAAATGATGAGAGAAATATCTTTTTGGGGTAAACTCATTTTATTTGAAAGACTATCTAGGTACATAATAACACTGCATTGCTGTGACTGTTTATAACTATTTCAAAATGTACAAGCTCACACTTTAAATGGTCAGTGCTTTGATTTTTAAATCATTAAAATAGCAACAGATCAGAGAAAAAAAATGGAGATTGAGTGATTATTTTTACATTTTACATTCCATTCAAAAACGTGGCATTTTACAACATAAGAGAGAAATAAAAAAAAACTTTAAATAATACCATTTGTACTTTTCAATGATTTGGGATGTCTATGTTCAGGGCGATTTGGAGCTTCAAAGTTCCAACAAAGAAATTCCCTCCCCCTCCCCTCCCACACACACACACACACACACACACACACACACACACACACACACAGACAGAATGGCAGGGCCACTATGTCTGTCAGAGAGAGACAGAGAGAAAAAACACAGAACGGGAGGGGGCACTCTGTCTGTCAGAGAGAGAAAAATTCCAAGAAATCCACATTCAAACCACAATATCTGACTTTCTGTTGGTCGGAGCTAATGACTGTAAATTAGAAAGTTGTTCGGCTTGACGAGAACAATATACACGCCGAGTTTTGTAACTGTAGATAGAACTAAGTTATAACACACTTTATGTGTCCTTTTTTTTGTCCTAAATCAATTTCCTCGCCACGGCCAAACCGTTCGAGATATCAATAATCCGTCCGGAATGTAGCATCCTCAATGTCTTGACTTCATGCCGACCGAGTTTGATGGCGACTGGATTCATTCTCTAGGAGGAATGTATATAATTCCAGAGCACGTGTTTCCAAACAACCCATAATAGCCGACTTCCTGTTGGGCTGGCGTAAAACTTAGAGCACGAAAGTTGTTCGGCCCGATGAGATCTACAAGTGTACCGAGTTTCATATTATTACATGCAAGCATGTTTGATATATGGACAAGTGTTCGAATCCCATTCCAGGGGGCGCTGTCGAGCCCCCCCTGCCACGCCCGGGTACCATCTTTGGCCCGGCCCTGATGGCCGCGGGTTCTGACCCGTGTGCAAAGTTTCAAGAGTTTTCGAGCATGTTAAAGGCCCCAAAACCTTGAAAAACAAAAATAAAAGCATTCTCACTCAACAGCCAAATCATCCCCCTCCCCCCAGACACAGAGAGACGTAGGGTCAGTGGGAGAGGCAGAGAAAATTCTCCAAAACATCCACATTCAAACCAAAATATCTGACTTTCTGTTGGTCTGAGCTAATGACTGTAAATTAGAAAGTTGTCCGGCTCGATGAGAACAATATAATTACTGAGTTTTGTGACTGTGGGTCAAAGTGTAAAACCAATCCCCTCACTTTTGTCAAAAGGTGGCGCTACTGAGCCCCTGCACCACGCCCGTTTCTGAAACTTTGCACATGTCTACTGGCTAATAAATGTGATGTGTCTGTCGAGTTTCATGCAATTTCAAGAATGCTAAGAGTCTCAAAAGCATCAAAAAAGAATATTCGAGTTTGAAGCATTGCCGCGGCAACAGTATCCAAGATATCAATAATCCTTTCACACGTCTACATCTGCCGTGTGTTTACATTACACACCAAAAGTTTTAAGTAAATCGGGTAAAAATAAGAGGGTGATTTCACAGCATTTTGAAAGTGACACACTTCCTTCTGCCAGTTGGTGGCGCTATAACTTTGACTCACACAATAGTCACATCCATGCGATCGGCCTGTTACAGCGAACACACTGCTGAAGTTTCATCGAGATCAATTAATGTATGCAGAAGTTATAACACACTTCCTATTTCTCTTTTCGCGCCATCATTTCCTTTCCTCGCCACGGCCAAACCGTTCGAGATATCAAAAATCCGCCGGCAATTTTTCATCCTCAATGTCTTGACTTCATGCTGACCAAGTTTCGTGGCGATTGGTGGAATTCTCTAGGAGGAGTATTTCAAATTCCATTGCATGCGTTTTCCAAACAACCCTAAATAGACGATTTCCTGTTGGGCTGTGGTAAAAAGTAAAAGTATGAAGGATATATGAAACGATGAGATCTATGTGTGTACCAAGTTTCATATTATTACATGCAAGCATGTTTGATTTATGGACCAAGATTTCGGACCCCGTTCCAGGGGGCGCCGTCGAGCCCCCCTGCCACGCCCCGGTACCAGCTTCAGCCCGGCCCTAATGGCCGCGGGTTCTGACCCTTGTGCAAAGTTTCAAGAGTTTTAGAGCATGTTAAGAGCCCCAAAAGTGCCCGAATAGTCGTAAGAAAAATTATATTCTAACGAAAACAATAGGGCCTTGCCTTTTCAAGGCTTGGGCCCTAATGAAAAAAATTTTCCTCCTGCAGACCACAAAATGTACAGAATATATCGACATCACAATTAAATCTACTACAAAATAATTAGTGAGGTAGTACTTATAAATAAGTTTGAAGGAAATGTCTTTGATTTTATTCGTGATTAAATATTTATGGAGTAATTTCCCAATTTTTCACCATCAATCCAGCCACACCCTGCGTCAGATATGCTTGTGTAGTGTCTCGGGTTCGTTGCATCATAAACATAAAATGTTTAGGTCACTGTGTCAAGTTAAATATAGTTTAATACTCAATCTTTAAACAAATCTTGAGATCCTTTAGTTCACATTTGCACTCCTAGTGTTTTGAGCACAAGACCTTAACGCACGTCTATGTTGTGGGTTGTTTTCTTCACTGTATAAACTGTGCGTTGCTCATACAGCTGAAGTTTCACTTACTGCCCTCTGGAGTAAACAGGTGGTACTACAAGCTTGTATTTCTCAGGAATCTTCCTTATTATTATTATTATTATTATGGTCCAGAGGCATGTGATTAAATGAGTACATTTTTTTAACACGTTATTGTTTTTTTTTTAATTAATCACACTGAATTAACGTGTTAAATCGACAACCCTAAATATAAGACAAGCAGAGATGAGATGAGATCAGAGATGAGACTAGTATAAAAGAGATGAGAAGACAAGTAAAGATGAGAAAAGTAGAGAAGAGACGAGACAAGTATAGATGGGAAAAGTAGAGATGAAAGAGACAAGAAGATATTAGATGAGAAGAGATGAGATAAGATGAGAAGACACAAGTAGAGATGGGTAAAATGAGAAGAGTAGAGATGTGATGAGCAGACGATACAAGTAGAGACAAAATGAGAAGTGATGAGCAGAGAAGAGATAAGAAGAGATGAGAAGATACCAGTAGAGATGAGACAAGTAGACATGAAATGAGTACAGAATTGTAGTGATGATATCACTACAACATGTATAGTTGAAGTAGAGATGAGACAATAGAAGTAATTAGTAGAGACGAGAAGATATGAGTAGAGACAAGTAAATATGAGAAGAGTAGTCTAGAGATGACACAAGTAGAGAAGAGATGAGCAGGGATGAAATGAGATGAGCAGAGATTAGATAAAATGAGTACAGTAGAGACAAGGAAATTAGTAGAGATGAGATGAGTACAGCAGTGTAGAGATGAGAAAAGTAGAAATAAAACAAGACAAGCAGAGACGAGATGAGACAAGTATAAAAGAGATGAGATGAGACGAGCAGAGATTAGATGAGACAAGTACAGGTCCTTCTCAAAAAATTTGCATATTGTGATAAAGTTCATTATTTTCCATAATGTAATGATAAAAATTAAACTTTCATATATTTTAGATTCATTGCACACCAACTGAAATATTTCAGGTCTTTTATTGTTTTAATACTGATGATTTTTGCATACAGCTCATGAAAATCTCAAAAATTAGCATATCATCAAAAGGGTCTCTAAACGAGCTATTAACCTAATCATCTGAATCAACTAATTAACTCTAAACACCTGCAAAAGATTCCTGAGGCTTTTAAAAACTCCCAGCCTGTTTCATTACTCAAAACCGCAATCATGGGTAAGACTGCCGACCTGACTGCTGTCCAGAAGGCCATCATTGACACCCTCAAGCAAGAGGGTAAGACACAGAAAGAAATTTCTGAACAAATAGGCTGTTCCCAGAGTGCTGTATCAAGGCACCTCAGTGGGAAGTCTGTGGGAAGGAAAAAGTGTGGCAAAAAACGCTGCACAACGAGAAGCGGTGACCGGACCCTGAGGAAGATTGTGGAGAAGGACCGATTCCAGACCTTGGGGGACCTGCGGAAGCAGTGGACTGAGTCTGGAGTAGAAACATCCAGAGCCACCGTGCACAGGCACCAGAAACAGCGGCAGAAGCGCCTGACCTGGGCTACAGAGAAGCAGCACTGGACTGTTGCTCAGTGGTCCAAAGTACTTTTTTCGGATGAAAGCAAATTTTGCATGTCATTCGGAAATCAAGGTGCCAGAGTCTGGAGGAAGACTGGGGAGAAGGAAATGCCAAAATGCCTGAAGTCCAGTGTCAAGTACCCACAGTCAGTGATGGTCTGGGGTGCCATGTCAGCTGCTGGTGTTGGTCCACTGTGTTTTATCAAGGGCAGGGTCAATGCAGCTAGCTATCAGGAGATTTTGGAGCACTTCATGCTTCCATCTGCTGAAAAGCTTTATGGAGATGAAGATTTCATTTTTCAGCACGACCTGGCACCTGCTCACAGTGCCAAAACCACTGGTAAATGGTTTACTGACCATGGTATTACTGTGCTTAATTGGCCTGCCACCTCTCCTGACCTGAACCCCATAGAGAATCTGTGGGATATTGTGAAGAGAAAGTTGAGAGACGCAAGACCCAACACTCTGGATGAGCTTAAGGCCGCTATCGAAGCATCCTGGGCCTCCATAACACCTCAGCAGTGCCACAGGCTGATTGCCTCCATGCCACGCCGCATTGAAGCAGTCATTTCTGCAAAAGGATTCCCGACCAAGTATTGAGTGCCTAAGTGAACATAATTATTTGAAGGTTGACTTTTTTTGTATTAAAAACACTTCTTTTATTGGTCGGATGAAATATGCTAATTTTTTGAGATAGGAATTTTGGGTTTTCATGAGCTGTATGCCAAAATCATCAGTATTAAAACAATAAAAGACCTGAAATATTTCAGTTGGTGTGCAATGAATCTAAAATATATGAAAGTTTAATTTTTATCATTACATTATGGAAAAAAATGAACTTTATCACAATATGCAAATTTTTTGAGAAGGACCTGTATAAAAGAGATGAGATGAGACGAGCAGAGATGAGACGATACAAGTATAAAAGAGATGAGTAGAAATGAATAGAAACAAGAATAAATAGGAATGAAGTGAGTACAGTGTGGAGATGAGTAGAGATAAAATGAGACATACAGAGATGAGATAAAACGAGTATACTATACTATAGAAAATGAGGTGTGGATCTAGAATGCCACAAACTAATGAGGGAAAATGAGTGATGGGGAAATGATCATATGATCACAATAATGGAAGGATGAGGTCAGAACAGCAGAGAGCAGACGAGTCTCATGCACATTGCAGGGTCTAGAAAAGACAGTAAAACGGTGTAATTACACAACTTTCACTAAGCACACAAATGTATGTGCATACAAGTAATCAAACTGAAATTACAGTCAACAGCAGCTCTGGCTAGTGGTTGCACATGCCAAATTGCATTTGTTAAGCAGAAAGTTCCTTCTAAACCCAAGATCAAATATTGTTTTCCTGCTTAAACCACAATTTCGACAGTTCAAAAGCTGAAATGTGACAGTGTACATTTAAAAAGTCTCAAATTCATGCTGCTAACAGTGTTTTCACATTGCATTTACAGTCTCTTGCATTGTATCACTATGTGAGGCTCTTTATGAAATATAATCTCCTTCTGTGTAACAAAATGTTCACAGCCTGTGTCGAGTGACTCATGTTCATCATCCACATACTTTATTTATTTCTAAAATTAAGCCATCACACTAAAAATGTCCCCCTGGCAGCCACAAACAATGGCAAACACTCATGGAATGAATCACAAACACAAACACACTAACACACACAGACAACCCAACAATAATTTAACTATATATTTACACAGTCGGCAAGTCTTAACACCACTTTGTTGTGTTTTTGGGCTGCAGGAACAGTTTTGCCTGGAAAATGTGCAAGTTTAAAACTCTAAAATCAATTTAGGGATCCTAAAACAACTCACAACATCACATTAACAGTTACGACATTCATCTCTATACCAAATCCCCAAAACTGTCATCCAGCACGACGAACGTCCACAGCTACAAACACGCCCTTTTAACTGCTGCTTAAGCTTGCAAACACACATGCACCTGTTAAGAGATTCAGCAGCAGTTTAGTGAATTCTCACTCGAACCAACACTCACAAATTTCCATTGAGGTGGCAAACATAGTCTTTACTTTCCTGATTCTATCATGCACTTGAATAACCATTAAAACATTAGCTTACCTTGAATCTTCCATCAGTGGCTTGCAGGACTGAGTAAATACAGCAGTGCAGCATGAAATGACTGGTTCAACAGAAAAGAGAACAGCTTAGAGATAGTGTGTGTATGTGTGTGTGTGTGTGTGAGAGAGAGAGAGAGAGAGAGAGAGAGAGAGAGAGAGAGAGAGAGAGAGAGAAAGAAAGAGAGCAATGAGAGCAAGAGTCAGAAGAATCATGGAGATAAGAGCGTGAGTCAGAGAGAGAGAGAGAGAGAGTATAAGAATGCAGGTAGTAGTTGCTATGGCAATGACTATGCTCTGTCTCTGTGATGGGTTTGTAAGGTGGTGCGGATAATTTCTCAGTCATAAAACTGACTAGAGCAGCATAAACCTTCCTTACACAAGATTTATGAAACATATGTACAGACTCAGACATACACAAGGCTAGCAAACCATAGTGGGTTAGTTCACCAAAACTCCAGACCCACATATATTCTTTCTGTTGAAAACAAGAGGAGAAATGTTGTTGATGTTTTTTTATTATTATTCAATGAAAGTGAATGACAAATAAGGCTGTTGGTCGATTACAATTAAGGCTGTTAGTCCATTACATTCAGCCTAGTATGTCTTTTTGTGTTCCAAGAAAGAAAGCAAGTCATACGGAACTACATGAGGTTTAGTACAATGACAGAATTTTCATTTAATTTTTTTAAACCAATTGAATGCATGCAAAGTAGATTATAACATAGATTTAGATAGCAACACATAAAAGCAAAGCAAATAAAATGTGCAGAGTTCAAGTTGTTACAGTTAGCCCTGAAATACAACTAGAGCATGAGTTAGTTTAAAAAGGAAGGTTCCACTTATGGTGTTCATGCTGTACACCACAGTTTTTTATCACATGTAGACACATGTGCCTCACTGGCCATTATGACTGCATGTGGTCAATGCAGTTGGCCACCGCTGTGGTGCAATCATAATCAATGTCCATTCACACACTATCCCCCCACATATAGCAGAGAAACATCAATATTCTGAATTTAGGAACAGGAAATCGTTCAAATAAAGAGGTAAAGAGGTACAATTTACACAATTGACTAGTTTTGTGGAAATGACAGTTCCTCCCTACCCTGTTCGCCTAAATGTGTTTTTCTATCATGTTGATAACCTTCCATTGACTTTGATTGGTTTAATACTGAGCTAATTATATTTTCTATCCCCTAACATGATACATAAACCTAACTGAAATCTTTTTAGACATAAACATTATTTCGATTTTAAGCTGTGTGATGACATCTGGCCCCCACAATATAGGCCTGACCCATATGCACACACAAACTCATAGCTAATATGTGCTCCAAGCCTCAAGTAGAGGTTAATGCAATTTTCCATTCAAAGAGCCTATCAAACATTGTCCGGTTCATTTATTTGTCTGTTTGTTTAGACCCATTGTCTCTATCTCCTTCAATCTTCTAGCAGTTTAGTGTTTTGAGAGCCATTGCACCTTCTAATTGGTGCACTTTCTGGGGTTGCCTTGGTAACCTTCTTTGGAAGTGTCTGGCAGAAGGTTTGGTTGCCTGAACATGTGTGTATATAAAGCCTTATTCCGAAAACAACAGCAATTCAAAGTGCTTTCACATTCTACCAATCCATTCTGTGTTTTTGGCACTCATATGACAAAACTTGATGGGAATAGGGGGGCCTGGGTAGCTCAGCGAGTAATGACGCTGACTACCACCCCTGGAGTCGCGAGTTCGAATCCAGAGTGTGCTGAGTGACTCTAGCCAGGTCTCCTAAGCAACCAAATTGGCCCGGTTGCTAGGGAGGGTAGAGTCACATTGGGTAACCTCCTCATGGTCACAATTAAGTGGTTCTCGCTCTCAATGGGGCGCATGGTAGGTTGCGCATGGATCGCAGAATTTAGCATGAGCCTCCACATGTTGTTAGACTCTGTGGTGTCATGCAAAGCGAGCCACATGATAAGATTCACTGATTGACGAGGCAACTGAGACTTGTCCTCCACCACCCAGACTGAGGTGAATAACCGTGCCACCACGATGTCCTACTAAAGTAGTGTGAATTGGGCATTCCAACATTGGGAGAAAAGGGGATTTAAAAAATAAAAAAAAAACTTTATGGGAATTAGAAATGAGTGTATGCCACTGCAATTTTCCAACTTCAATTTATTTTAATGTTCTTTACAATCAAATAAAAAAGCATAAAATAAAGGTGAAAATCTCATTTAAAAGAGGCATATCTGCATTCTAGTAACTGTTTCAAGAGTCGTTCTGAAAGCAATCCCAAGGTAATTGTATTGTGAAATGGATCTGACAATGGTAATAACAGCCCTGTGACGCAATCTAACAATATTAAGCTTCATGCATTATTTATTGGAATATCATTTATTGGACTCAGATCAACCATACAATCTGCAATTAAAGGAACTGAAAGCAATTTGATCCATTGCAATAAAATCAAGATGAGAAACAGCTATAGTATAATCACAATTGAGGTAAATGAAGAATAAGCGGGACCATGGATGCAAGAGGGGAAATTGTCACTCTTTACCTTTGTCCAAATATGCATATTTTCCTGCTACAGTATGCCAAAAGTAGTATGTCAGAAGAGTAGGATGTCAGAATCCTCAGCAAAATTTTTACTGTTCCATTAGGCCACGGCTGCTGAGGCACTTTCAGATTCAAAATCAACATAGTCTTATGACAACTTGTAATCATTTGTACAACATATCAAAATCGTAAGATATCTTACAACTTGGCTCATAGGAAAAGGTATGACTTTTATTCCCATAGAGACCGACCAATCAACAAACAGAATTTCACAAAAGTTATTTTCATTTTACAATGATGGTTAGGTTTAGGGTTTGGGTAAGAGATTAAAATTTTATAGCTGTGTTTAGGTTAGGGGTTAAACTTAAACATTGTTTGTTGGTTCATTTATTTTTCTGTAAAATTCATACGAGCCAACTCGTATGAATTCTTATGATTTCACCATCTTATTATTACGACTTGTCATGAGACCAGGGGCCTGTACCATGAAGCTAGTTGAACAAACTTGTGGTTTCAGGATTGGTTTCGAGATGACAAAACCAAACCAATCCAATCAGGCTTAATCATGATGCTGCAAATCAACTTTCTCTTTCAACTCAGGCTTAGATCCTGTGCTTAAGATTACTTCACGCGTGCGTGCACATGAATGAGTGACGTTTGCAGAAAACAGCAAATGTCGTGAAACATGGAGTGAGAGAGAGAGAGAGAGAAAGAGAGAGAGAAAGAGAGAGAGAGAGAGAGAGAGAGAGAGAGATGTTCCTTGTGGTTAAATTGTACTAGTTCAACAAAACCAGAGTACAGATAAATGGGGGGTTTTTTTCATGCTTGTTGTTACTATGTCATATATTCGGCTCAAGGGACAATGCTCATTTTTCTGGATTAAGTCAGTCCATTAATGTATTCATACTAATTCCTTACATGCATACCTTGTATGGAAGAACGTACTTAATTAACAGCCAAGAAGCAAATTCTTCATCAAATACAGAACACACTCTGAAAGTACGCAAATTTGGACGTGAGGTGTGTTGAATTAGAACTTTTTTCTCTGCTTTGGTTTTTACTAGCAATGATACATCTGAATGGTTAAGCAAGGAATTGCAAACTTTAATATTATATAAGAAGTGGACAAACACACACACAACAGAACAATGAAAAATTTCTGTAGAATACAATCTAACAAAATAATTACTTGCTTGTTTATTTAAAGCATAAACATCAGGCAGGGTTGCCCTTGTGGATATTGGACTGTGGCACAGCTAAAGCTTTTCACAATTCCAATCACAGATTGCAGCTGACAGATGACCCACTCAGCTGGAATTAGAAAATGAACCAGTCTGTGTAAAACTCCCTGTCTACACCCATCAGCAGAGAGTGAAAATGTTAAACTCAATACAGAAATTACTGTGATCCTATGGTGTGACACAGCTGTCTGCTCCTGTGCTGTTTCTGCTGACAAACAACCATTAGCTTCTGTCTGATGTGGCAAGGAACTGATGCTGTGCCACCTGTCTTGACACAAAGGCCTTGTTCAATTAAGATGAGAACATTTTATCAAAACTAAATATCTAAAAAATGTCATGAAGTAGGGAGTTATCAAAAGTGAATATCTTCTAATGGGGTCAACTGGGGACATCCCTCCACCAGTCTGCCAAACATCCAAAGTTTCACTAATGTGGAAGGCAATAATCGTCAGAAAAATACATATCTGAACACCATCTAAGCTATACTATGCATACACATTGGAAATGAGTGAGCTATACTTCACTCTTTAATGTAACATATAGTGTTATCTTACAATTTTTGTAATTAGTTCAATTCAATAAATAACTAAATTAATTAAATATTCAATGCTGGTAAACTAGCCATTTCATCAACATCTCATCTACAATTAAACACAAAGCCTTGTGAACCAGCCTTGTGTACCATGATTTTAGTATAACAACACTAACTGTGACTGTGGTAATTTGTTTGAAACGTATCGGTTACCTAATGTAACCTCGGTTCTCTCTAGATGAGGGAACGAGTATTGCGTAAGCTAGCTTACGCTACGGGAAAGATTCATCTTTTCTGAGATATTGAAGCCAAAAAATTATCCTTAATTTTTGTATCCATTGTCAACGCAGTGCGGCAGCTGCAGACCTTGAGCGGGCTATCTAGCGAGCTCATAGGTTGCTCTGCAGCAACTGCTGCAGCCTATAGACGAGCTTGGGCGAACTCGCATCCAATGAGAGGCGTCCGCGCGCTCACTGCATCAAAGCCCGCCAAAATGGGCGTGACTAGAGTGCATATAAGCGTAGTTCGTAGGCTGGAACCCTGGTTTTCATTGACTGAAGCGAAAAGTCGCTCGTGGCGCGAGCACGGCCGGCTACGCAATACTCGTTCCCTCATCTAGAGAGAACCGAGGTTACATTAGGTAACCGATACGCTCTCTTACGAGAGGTTCTCTCGTATTGCGTAAGCTAGCTTACGCTACGGGAACCCATTGTCAACGCTGTGTGCGCCAAGCATCCACTGTATGAGCCCCAGGGAATTAAGGGGGGACCCGGGGGAGCCCTTATGAGTGGGGAAATAATATTTGGCCGGCAAGAATGCGGGTCATTGATTGTGTAATACATAAGCACATAGTGGGAAGGGAACGACAGAGCGGCGGTGCCGGTCTGTGTGGAATGTGATCCATCAGTGCAGCTCACCAGGGGAGCTGTAGCGTATTAAACCGCTAGTAGTTTTGCCTGCAGAGCGGGCACTTCCAAATTGTAAAATCTGACAAAGGTGGAGGGGGAAGTCCATCCCGCTGCCAGACATATGTCGTGAATGGAAATCCAGCTGGACCATGCCCACGAGGATGCCATGCCTCTAGTGGAGTGAGCCCTAATGCCCAACGGGCATGGCAGGTCTTTTGACGCGTATGCAGCAGCAATAGCGTCCACTATCCATCTAGACAGTGTCCGAGACCTTTGGTGCGCCCTCCGAACGAAACAAAAAGCTGCTCAGAGCGTCTGAAAGCGGCGGAGCGCGCAGTATACAATCTCAGTGCTCTGACCGTGCAAAGGAGATTGGCGTCGCGTTCGCTATCGGGTGCTGGCAGCGCCGATAGGGAAATGATCTGTGCTCTGAAAGGAGTACCGATCACCTTGGGAATATAGCCGTGTCTAGGCTTTAAAATGACCTTGGAGTCACTTGGTCCAAACTCAAGACACGCAGCGCTGACAGACAGCGCGTGAAGGTCTCCCACACGTTTGACTGATGACAGGGCAGTCAGAAAAACGGTTTTGAGTGAAAGGTATTTCAAATCCACGGATTGAAGTGGTTCGAAAGGGGGGGCTTTCATAGTTTCGAGAACTATAGAAAGATCCCAGATAGGAACCAATGGGGGGCACGGGGGGTTCATCCTTCTAGCTCCCCTGAGGAAGCAGATGACCAGCTCGTTTTTACCCCATGACTGGCCATGCAGGGGTTCAGCGAACGCCGCAACGGCCGCCACATACACTTTGAGCATGGATGGGGATCTGCCCTTATCCAGCAGCTCTTGTAGAAATACGAGCAGCGACGACACCCCACATGTCCGCGGGTCCAGGTCTCTGTTGGTGCACCATTTTGAGAACACAGACCATTTTGACGCATAGAGTCTTCTCGTGGAAGGGGCTCTAGCATGTATGATGGTGTTTATTACTCCTTCTGGAAGAGCGACGGGTAGTCGTTGATCACCCACGCATGCAGCGCCCAGCGCTCTGGGTGAGGATGCCAGATTGTGCCGCGAGCTTGAGAGAGGAGATCTGCTCTCACTGGGATGGGCCACGGCGCTGTCAGTGACAGCTGCGTAAGCTCCGGGAACCATGTCTGATTCTCCCAACGCAGGGCTATGAGGAGCACCGATTGACGCGTTTCCCTGATCCTCTGCATTACCTGTGGCAATAGCGAGACGGGAGGGAAGGCGTAAAGCGGGCGTCTGGGCCAGTCCTGGGCCAGCGCGTCCTCGCTTTTCGAGAAAAATATTGGGCAGTGAAAGTTCTCTTTGGACGCAAAGAGGTCTATCTCTGCTCTGCCGAATAGGTGCCATAACGTCTGGACTGTTTGAGCGTGCAGGGACCATTCCCCTGGGGGAATATTGTCTCTGGACAGTCTGTCCGGGCCGGCGTTCAGGTGGCCTGGCACGTGCGTCGCCCTCAGCGAGCGCAGGTGGCACTGGGACCAACTCAGTATGCGTTTCGTCAGATGGAAGAGGTTCCTGGATCTGACACCGCCCTGACGGTTTAGGTAGGATACCACAGATCTGTTGTCCGAACGGACCAGGACGTGGTGACCCTGAATGACCAGGAAAAAAGCACACGAGCGCGTACTCGACCGCTATCATTTCCAGACAATTTATGTGAAGGAGCTTTTCCTGAACTGACCATAGGCCGAAAACCGGAGAGCCCTCGCAGACCGCGCCCCAACCCGTGTTGGACGCGTCTGTCGAGATGACTTTTCGGCGAGATACAGCTCCCCGCTGATACCATTCGGCCACTGTCCAGGGCTGCAGAGCTGATATACAGGTCTGAGTCACCTTGTTGGGCTGGCGGCCTGTGGACCAAGCCCGGCGAGACGCGCGGGTGTTTAGCCAATGCTGAAGCGGGCGCATGTGCAGTAAACCCAGCTGAAGTACTGCTGCGGCTGAGGCCATGTAACCTAGCACTCTCTGGAATTTCTAAAGAGGCGTGAGGCTGTTCATCTGAAAAGATGCGGCTAGTCGCTGAACACGGCATGCGCGCTGTGTAGATAAGCGAGCCGTCATTGCCACGGAGTCTAGTTCTATTCCAAGGAAGGAAATTGTCTGACTGGGCTGTAGTGAGCTCTTGGTCCAATTGACTGCAAGACCCAAACTGTTCAGATGGCTGAGGAAAACTGCTCTGTGAGACAGAAGCTCCATATGTGACTGAGCCATAATCAGCCAGTCGTCCAAATAGTTCAGAATTCGCAAACCCTGACTCCGCAGGGGTGCGAGCGCCGCATCCATGCACTTCGTGAAAGTACGGGGTGCTAAGGACAGGCCGAACGGAAGGACGGTGTATTGATAAACCTGGCCGTCGAGGCGAATCTCAAGAATGGCCTGTGATGGGGATTTATCTGAATCTGAAAGTATGCATCTTTCAGATCGAGAGAAATAAACCAGTCCCCTGGCGCACATGCGTGAGGAGTTTCCTGATTGTAAGCATTTTGAACGGTCTTTTTGCAAGCACCTTGTTCAAAACCCTGAGATCTAATATGGGTCTGAGGCCGCCGTCTTTCATGGGAACAAGAAAATAACGGCTGTAAAGCCCCGACTCGCTCAGAGAGGGTGGCACTTTTTCTATGGCCCTTTTGCACAGAAGGCTTGCTATTTCTGAACGAAGCATGCACGCTGCTTCCGTGTTCACAGTGGTTTCGAGCCGCGCTCTGAAGCGAGGAGGGCAGCGATCGAACTGTAGCAAATAGCCCTGTTGTATTGTGCTTAACACCCACTTGGATATCCCTGGAATAGCTTCCCACGCTTTGAAGCGTAACGCTAGAGGGTGAATGGCCAATTCGCTCTGATTGCCGCACACAGAGCGCTGAACAAAATGTGTGAGCGTGTTTAGTGTGTTCATGCACGATTGCTCGCAGACATCATGAACAGGCTGTTTTGTGAGTGACTTCCCGATTGGAATGAATGGGGAAAGAGTCACATCTGTTACGTGATGCGCAAGCATAGTCATGGGCACGGGACTTACACACAGAGGAATGTTTGCTGGTCGTGTAACAGAGCGGGCAGAGAATGGGCGCGCGCACGTATTCGTGGGCGCATTTATTGACTCTAGCGCTCGAGCGGTTCGTAACCGCTTTATGTGAGCGTGCTCTGGTGGGGACACGAGACATGCAGTGCTTGTGTGCAGAAGTGAACACTGGATTGTGGGCACATTTTCTACACATAGGGCTGGTCGTGTGACAGAGCGGGCAGAGAATGGGCGCTCGCACGCATTTGTGGGCGCCTTCATTGACTCTGACGCTTGAGCGGTTCGTAACCGCTTTATGAGAGCGTGCTCTGATAGGGGCACGGGATGTGTTATGCTTGTGTGTAGGGGCGAACACTGGGTTGTGGGCACTTTTTCTACACATAAGACATGTTTGCTCTTTACAAGATTTTTTTGGGTCGCCGTGAAAACGGCGTTTGAGTGCAGGCAAGCGGGCAGTGTCACCGGCTTGTTGGCTGCTAAATTCACCACTGTAGTAGCCTGAGAGAAGGGGACTGACAGGGGGCAAAGCTTTGACGGTGGTCCGGCCGTGGTGGGACTGAGCCGTCGTTTGTTCAACAAAGTTAGGAAGACTTCGGTTGCTCTGGTTTCAGCGTTACCTTAAATCGAGGCCTGCGGGGGGGCGGCGGTCTGCGGCGGCTGTCTGAGCGCGATCGAGGGCGGCCGCCCTGTCGACGCTGAGAAGTCTGAGATTGTTGAGCTGGGCGCTGTGAAGAGGCTCGTGCAGGAGGCTGATCACGTGAGCGGCCTGCAGAGGAGCTAGCGCGACGCGGCAGGAAGAGGTTCATGGCTTGAGTGGCTTTCTGGACTTCTGAGAAGCGGTCAACAATGCCACTCACCACGGAGCCGAAGAGACCGGTCGGAGAGAGCGGTGCGTTGAGGAACGTGGAGCGCTCTGCTTCTCCCATGTCGGCTAGCGTTAGCCACAGGTGTCTCTCGGTCACAGTCAGCGAGGCCATGCACTTCCCTAGGGCTTGAGCTGCAGCTTTGGTAGCGCGAAGGGCGAGGTCTGTCGCGCTTCGTAGATCAGTAACAGCCTCTGGGTGCCTGCCTTTCTCATCCCACTCCCGAAGAAGGTCCGCTTGTAGGATCTGTAAAACGGCCATGGAGTGCAGAGCAGATGCGGCTTGGCCGGCGGCGGAATAGGCACGGCCAACATAGGCGGAAGTCACTCTGCAGGCCTTAGACGGGAGCACAGGCTTAGACCGCCATCTCGCGGAGGGCGGGCAAAGGTGTGCTGCTACCGAGTCCTCGACCGGGGGGATGGAGGAGTAGCCTCTCTCGGTGGCGCCATCCACCGACGCGAGAGAGGTGGAGACGTGGGAACGGGTCCTGGCCGAAAAAGGAGCGTTCCACGACTTTGCAAGCTCCGTGTGTAGTTCCGGCAGGAATGGAGCGGCCCGGGCCGCGGGTGTAGAGCGGCGATGGCTTTGAAGAAAGCAGCCGTCGAGTCTGTTGGGTGCCTGCTCAGGGGCGGTGACCACTCGAGCCCGAGGCGGTCGACGGCCTGTGTGAGGAGGCATGTTAATTCCCCTTCGACTCCGGCGCGGGTCCTGCTGGATTCCTAGGCCGAGGAGGAGGCTTGGGAGCCTGACCACTCCTCGCTGTCCGAAGCCATGATGGAACAGCAGGCCTTATCCTCCGCCTCGTCATCCGAGATGGCAGCTGTGCGGCCGCTCGGCGGCAACTGCGCGTCCCGGGGGGGCGGGGAGGGTGAAAATGATGCTCGAGGGAGAGGCTCCGGCGAGGCAGTCGCTTCAACCACAGTTTCCGGCAGCCTTTGGGAGCGGCGCTTCTTTCTGCGCGGCGGAATGTAAGGCGGCGCGGCGGCTTCTGCTTGGAGCGCTTCGAGTCGAGCCCGCAGGGTCGACATCGGTAGCTCCTCACAGAAATCGCATCCGCCCTCAGCGAGGGCGAGCTCTGCGTGCCCCAGTCCCAGGCAGAGAGCGCAGATGATGTGGCGGTCTCCGGTGCTGAGAAGGGCGCGACATGAGGCGCAAGTGGAACGAGGCATCTTTAAAAAGACGCTCGATACTCTTTTGTGAAGTTCGCTGAGGAACTTAGCTTGCTCTAAAAAAGGATACGTCGCCGGATGGCGTATCTCGCAGGATGGCTGAAGGTGGCGAAGACGGCCGGCTTCTTCGAGCGCTGTCCACGCTTGCTAGATGCCCCTCGAACGGCGACGCGGATTCCAGTTCAGAGATGTGAAGAGCTTCGCTGAAGAGATGAAAATCAGGGTTCCAGCCTACGAACTACGCTTATATGCACTCTAGTCACGCCCATTTTGGCGGGCTTTGATGCAGTGAGCGCGCGGACGCCTCTCATTGGATGCGAGTTCGCCCAAGCTCGTCTATAGGCTGCAGCAGTTGCTGCAGAGCAACCTATGAGCTCGCTAGATAGCCCGCTCAAGGTCTGCAGCTGCCGCACTGCGTTGACAATGGATACAAAAATTAAGGATAATTTTTTGGCTTCAATATCTCAGAAAAGATTAATCTTTCCCGTAGCGTAAGCTAGCTTACGCAATACGAGAGAACCTCTCGTAAGAGAACATGTTATAATCATTCTAAATCATTAGGGGATACTTCAATTGTATTGCAGCTTTGGCAGTGGCAGTTGTGATTGTTTCTAAATGTGTTAAGGTTACTATTTTAAATGAAAAATTGTATAGTTTTTTATAGAAAACAAAAGTTACAAGGTGTAACCTTTGAGTCATCCATGGAATTATCTTTGGTTAATATGGACCAACTCTAAATAACCTACCTGTTATAGGTTACTGCAAGAAATACGACTGTGGTAACTATGCAAGAGCAATGGTAAATATGCATATTTATAAGAAGACATGCAATGCTTCTTCAAATTTGACCACAACAGAAATCAATATGTGGCATTTATGAATGGCCGTAGAGATTTAGTAATAAGAGCTGTATTGAAGTCACCCGTTACAGTTTTGGTTCCACTTTCTGTTCAGGATAAATAAAACTCTCTGCCTGACACAGTAAAGCCAGTCATCTCACTTTATGGTGTAACTATGGAGGCACAAGAGGTGATTTTATGTACTCACTGGTAAGTGTTTTTACGAAGTCAAAAGTAACTTACAGAATACCGGAAGACGTCCATCGTGTATTTGTTTATGTAAACAAATGACAGTGTGTTTGGCGTCACGATATTACTACTTTGCCATATTCGCGGCATCGACTGACAAAGCAAAAACAATAAAGCGTATTTTATCTAATTTTCTCACCAATCAGGGTTATTTCTTTATTGCGTCATTATTAGATTTATTAAAAGCGATATAAACATGTGAACGGGTAGAAACTTAAGTCTTCCAGGGGCGACATGTTCCAAGGGTCAGACAGTTTTCACTCTTTTGAACAGCTTTAAATGTCTAATTTTAATTTCAGCGAAGGGACGAAATGTTTCCTTAAACATTTGACGTCATATTACGGGGGTCACAATTGTGAAAGACTGGTAGAAATCATGCAAAGACACATGAAATCTGTGATTGAAAATCAGGGTTATTCTACCAAATATTGATTTCTGAAATCTTCCTAAGTTAAAACATTAGTATTGTGTTTGAATTTGTTTTCTTTGCATTATTCGAGGTCAAAGCACTGCATCTTTTTTGTTATACTGAACAATTGTCATTTTCTGCAAATAAATGCTCTAAATGACAATAGTTTTATTTGGGAGAAATGTTGTCAGAACTTTATAGAATAAAACAAAAATGTTCATTTTACTCAAACACATGCCTATTTATATATAAATAGTCAAACCAGAGAAACTGAACATTTGGTGTGTTCTAATGTGAGACTGCACAGTTTTTGGCCAAATATTCTCTTAAACAGAATTGCTAATATGCTTCATTGTAATGAAGAGTGATATTTAAAATTACATTTATCTGACTTTTTTTTTGTAGAAGAAATTGGTATATTACAAAGTAATTTGATTGAAAACTGGAGACAATAGCCACGTTCACACATGTAACCAGGTAAATTACAGGAAAATCGCTGGGTTGCCTTTACTGGTAATTGTACCAAATGTCCTGTTCACACATGCCATCAATATGCAAATTTATAGGTAATAATTCAACCTCGCATTAAGGGAAATTACCAGAGCAAAATTTACCAGTATTTTCAAAAGAATCATGTTCACACGTGACTTCTAATCTGGAAATTGTAGGTAATTTTCTGGGAAAGGCTGTATGTGTGAGCGACTTCTGAATCAGAATGTAGGCAAATAATTCACAGACACTTGAATAGAGAAAAGTGTCATTTTTTGATGATTACACACCTGATAAGTGTAAGTGAACAGGTCTCATAACACACTCACTATGATGCTGTAAACTCTTTGTTAACTACCATCTTTACTAAGACCTGAATCGATACATAAATTAACATTTAAAAAGAAAGAAAAAAAGTGCATGTATCCTCATTGGTTGCCTCATGTCACTATTACAAGTGACCCAGCAACAACTTTTTATCAATATTTGGATAATTTTACAAAAATTCTGCTGAAGAATAACCAAACAGTTACTAAAATGGGATTGTCCGAAACATTTATAAGGCGGGGCTTTGCGAAGGGTCAATACGGGATTGGTATGACATGAGGGTAAGTAAATATTGACAGTATTATCCCTTTATTTTATCTAGTTATTTATCTGCAAGTACAAATGTGTAATGGGGTCATAGATTTTCCATTCCTTCTCAGTAATCTCTGTCTTCAATGTTTTCACAGCAATAAAGAGCTTTGACCTGCATGAACGACACTGTAAAAAGTCTGTCCCTTGGGAACAGCTAGAGGAGCATAAAGCCCAAGAGCACATACAGGTCAAAACCAAACTTGTTCTGATTTTTACAGACTTGGCCCTGTGTACAAAATAATTATGTGATTAATTTCCTCAAGGTTATCTTTCACCTCCTAAATAACATGTCTGTGGTCCCATTTTCTTCATGTCTCACAGGTCAAATGTGGCAAGTGCAATAAAATGATGGAACGAAGGCAGCTGTTGGACCACGAGGTGAACACTCAACTTCAAACCTATAAAAAAACATTACAAACTAGAATCAAAGTTCTCTCTTCTAGGACAATTGTTGTCAGTATTTCAACATTTTATGTCTGAGATTGCTCGATCTGTTTTCTCTCTTATACGTTTGTTGTCTTGCCCCTTTCAGACAGATGAGTGCTCAGAGAGGCTGCAGATCTGTGAGTTCTGTCAGCTAGAGCTTCCTCTGAGCAGTCTAATGGAGCACATCTTTGTCCTGCGGGAGTCGCACAGAGCGCTGCTCTGACTGTGGCCGCTATGTCAAACTGAAAGAACAGCTCCATCATGCTCAGATCTGTTGTAGTACCCCTCCAACACTGAAGAAGCCTAGTCCAGAAGATGCATCTGACACCAATGGTTAGTCAATGATGTATACTGATATATATACTGTATGTAAGCCAATTATTTACTGATTATGTTATTTTTCAGTGAGCTGTCCGATGCAATTGGATTAATGAGTCAGTAGGTTGAACCGAATCATTGAACGAATCATTATTTTTAGCCTGTTCATTTACAATGAGAAAAGTTGATCCGGATCACAAATAGTACTGAATGATTTGATTTAAGCTCCTCAATGATCCTGTCACAGCAGTTCTGGAATAAACTGCTCACTAGAAGGACATATTATCAGTGAATAACACATTTCGGTCTACCTCACACAAAGCTATCATGTGACTTCTGAAGTCTTGGAATATAGAGCGAATTTTTATTTTGGGGTAAAGTATTCCTTTTAATGGTGATTGTTTATAAATACTGATCTAATATGTCTACTATCTTTAGAGGAGTCATTCAAGCAGTGTTGTAAATGTTTGAAGTACATTTCTTCTGAACATATGGAGGAGCATGAGGTAAATAAAGATTTTAGAAAAAATTACTCTCACTAAAAACTCTTATAACACCTCAATCTTTTTAATTAGCTGGCTTGCGACCACTCCTCCCAATATGTAAGAGACAGGGATGTTGACTTCGATGAAGACCTCAGCCCTGGACAAGTCAGTGCTCCAGACTCTGCAGATTTCTTATTTTCATCACTTCAGAAGGCGAAGGGAGCCAGAAACATTGAAAGGGACCTAGAAAGGATAAGCACTTGTCCACTCTGTCATCTGGCACTTCCTATTAAGACACTTGAATGGCATGAGGTACTAGTCACTGTTCAGTACATGATTTTAAACTTGCAACCCTTCGGTTGAACATCAACACAGAATTTACTGTTTACTTTGGTTGAGGAAAGAGGGACACAAAAATCTCCCCAAATACTACACCGAAAAGAAAAATAACAAATGTACATTTAGGCCTCTATAGTTAAAAATGTTTTTTTTTTTTTTTTAAGAAAAAATGTGAATTACATAAACATCTGAGCCTGGCACAATGTTGACTGGTGCAAGCAAGACTACATGTGTAAGTACACAAAGAATACATTATGTAACACTGTAACTTCCTAATTTAATCAAAACCATCTATCAGCAATCATTTTGAAATAAATAGTTTTTAATTATCTTACAGGGTTGCTTGTAACAGCACTCCAAAATCTACAACTCCAAAATAATGTGATGGCATTATAGTAAACATAGAATGTTAAATTATATTGAAATGAAACTAAAACAAGTTTATATTGTTTCCAGTTAATATGTATTCACTGATTTTATATTTGATAAATGTCAGCCTGAACTGACTGGAAGTACAATAAAAAAATGTAAATGTTGAGTTGCACTGGCTTTATTGTCCAACTTACTGCAGCTAAGATTTGCCTGATTTTTTAGGTTGTTATCGAGCTATACTGTTTAAAGTGTTATCTGCATGTTAAATCTGTTCAAATGTCGTGGGATTTCAGTGCACAGTTTAAAATAAAAGGTACAAATATTTGTTTGTAAATTATAATAGTTTATAGACTTTTACTTTCTCTCTCTGCCACTATATAACATATCTTGTATGAAAAATCTTCAGAGGATCCAGCAGACCTCTCCCAGATGAGAGAAGCAAATTCAAGGCAATAGCAAAGAAGACTGAGGACCACTAGGTGGCAGGATTTTAATTACAAATACTCTCACTAAGCACTTTCTTAGGAACACCTGTACACCTACTTATTCATGCGATTATCAAATCAGCCAATCATGTGGCAGCAGTGCAATGCATAAAATCATGCATATTCAGGTCAGGAGCTTCAGTTAATGTTCACATCAACAAACAGAATAGGGGAAAATGTGATCTCAGTTATTTGGACCGTGGCGTGATTGTTTGTGCCAGACGGGCTGGTTTGAGTATTTCTGTAACTGCTGATCTCCTGGGATTTTCATGCACAACAGTCTCTAGAATTTACTCCGAATGGTGCCAAAATCTAAAAAACATCCAGTGAGTGGCAGCTCTGTGGACAAAAACATCTTGTTGATCAGAAGTCAACAGAGAATAGCCAGACTGGTTCAAACAGACAAAGTCTACGGTAACTCAGATAACCACTTGTGGTGAGAAGATTATAATCTTTGAATGCTATTCTGAGATGCGGGTTGGCGCTGTTTGGTTGCACGAGGGGGACCTACACAATATTAGGCAGGTGGTTTTAATTTTGTGGCTGATCAGTGTTTTCACCCTTCTGTTAGGTAAGCACTGCTTACCTTTCTTATATGGACGGCACGTACCTGGTTTACACATTGCACAGCTACCTACCAGCTGGCTACCATTACAGCTGCAGCACTCCAAATATACACAACAAAAACAGTGTAAATGTTGCAAGACTTCAGCATTTCACCGGTTATTTGAAGGGGGTGTAACTTGTTGTGGCCATGTAGGCTTGCAGGCAAGGAGCTCTATACCAAGCAATAGAAAAGTAAAGATGTGTTATTTTTTGGTCTTTTTTTCACTCTTATTGTTGAATTTGTGTGCTTTTGGTTGTACTCTTCACCCAAATTATTTTCTTGTAAATGGTATGCACTGTAAAAATATTTAAGACAATCACTCAACGTTCAGTTAGTTTCTTGCATTTAATTGGTGCACATATTTTCACTGGATTTGTTGATATGTTAATTAAAATGTTTAAAATGCAAAGAACTGAAAAGTTGTTGAAATATTTATGTACAGTTACAATTCTCCAATTCTCTAGTGTTTTTATTTGCCTAGGTAGAAGCTAAACTGATATGAGATTAATGGTGACACCTAAATTGTAAGTGTAAATTAAAATTATCTTATTTTTACAACAGATGCAATTACTGTAATTCGTATGTCAGTGCTAATAGCTTTCTAGTAAGTGCAGACATTGGGACCAGACTTGGAAATAAAACTCCTGGGCTGTATAGGAACACCACTCCAGCCCATAGAGAAACCAATGTCGTGTATATGATCAAATCTATATACACACCACATCCACAACATTTTCTCAATATTGATTTCAAACCAGGAGTTCATAAATGGCCAAAACAATTATCAAATCAATCACTTTCCCCTTGAAATTAAAATAAATTCTTACTATCATTGTTTGCACAATGGGCAACACATTCATGTTAACATCTAGAAAAATTTGTTTTAGTGTTTTATTGCCTTTTACATACTTTTTAAAGTATATTTGCCCATTTGTGAATTGATTTATTCTAAAATGTACTTGTAAATTAATAATGCTTTTATTGACGTTTATTGAATTATACTTTTTCAACTATCCGCTCTCCTGCACTTGTAAATACAAAAGTGCAAGACTGACATCTAGTGACATCAGGAGGTCGATTGCAGGCATGATTGCAGGCATGATGAATTTTCCGTGGAGAAAAAGAGTTGGGTGCACGTTTAAGTGTGAAATAAAAGTAAACATGGTTTATTAGTGAGTTACACAATCTAATAAGCTACCTCAACAATTTTTTTCTCAGCCATTACAAAAATGCATAATTGTGCCAGCTTACTCTGATCTTATCAACTCATTGAGTTGCCTTAAAGGGATAGTTCACCCAAAAAGTAAAGTTCTCTCATCAATTACACACCCTCATGCCATCCCAGATGTGTCAAGATTTTCTTTCTTTAGCAGAACACAAATTAAGGTTTTTAGAAGAATATCTCAGCTCTGTAGGTCCTTACAATACAAGAATGTTAATCAGACCTTTGTAGCTCCAAAAATCAAATAAAGGCAACATAAAAGTAATTCATATGACTTAAATGCATATCTTCTGAAGTGATATAATGTATTATAGGTGTGGGTGAGAAACAGATCAATATTTCTGTCAAAAAGAATTAACTCTAAATCTCCACTTTCACTTTTACATCTGAAAACTGCATGTGGTTCCTGTTTATTTTCACTAAAAGTGGAGATTTAGAGTAAAGAAGGACTCAAATATAGTTTTTTTTCTTCTCACTCACACTTATCACTTCTGAAGATATGGATTTAACCACTCGAGTCAAATGGATTACTTGTATGTTTGCTTTGTGATATTTTTGGAGCTACAAATGTCTGATCACCATTCACTTGCATTGTAAGGACCTACAGATCTGAAATATTCTTCTAGAAATCCTTGTGTTCTGCTGAAGAAAGAAAGTCATACACATCTGGAATGGCAAATGAGTAAATGACAATATTGCTATTTTAGGGATAACTATCCCTTTAATACGAAGCATGAATCATAAAGTGATGACTTCAAGTAATATTTCAATTTGTTTATTTTCATCTTTTGCACTGAGTTTTTAAGCAGGAGTCATATTTAACAGTGTGTTGACTTAATTGCTGGGAGACTATAAAACAGACCTATGGGAGCTACGGCTAATATAATATGTCTTCAATCGGTTTCAGAATTCATAGTAACTCCTACCCGGAAGCAAAGGAAAACATTAGAATAAGTCTTTGGAATTCAAGTTAATAGAAACAACCCAACAAAATTAAAAGACACTGCACATCAACTAAAGATTTAAAAGTTTTCAGCAGGGTCTGCTAAGCAATGCTTCAGCCAGACATTGATTTATAGGTTAAGTATGGAGAACCACCCAAATAGCAAAACAAAATAAAGAATAAGGTAAATAATAGATCATAAATTGACAACAGTCAATTTATGGCAATATCATAACTCACACCACATATATAATGATCTTAAATAACTAGTTATTTTTTAAATATTTTTGCCCATTTAAAATGACTATATAATAGCATATAATTGGTCTTTGAGACCCAGTGTTTTACTGAAAACATTCAGTTGGCACCAACAAGGAAATCTACAAAGAACATATAGCACTTAGGCCTCTCCTTTTTCCCCAACTCCAAATGTATGTTGTTTATTAAATCATAAACAGACAAATACTCTTCTCAGTGCTGTCCTGTCCTGTTAGCTCTATGACTTCGGAAAAAACTAAAATCAAAGATTCAGGGAAATATTGCCATAAACTCTAGTATCTCATCATATTGTATTTTCTCTAACATCTGCATTCACTTTTTTGTAATTTGCTCCCAGTAGTAGCTGTCAATAGTGTAGCCAGAAAACTTCTGTTGATTGTTCAGATGTTATGGCTGGCCATTAACCTTGTCCTGCAGGAGATTCAAGGCATTGGAGGAGAAGCTTTGCAGGATATGGAGTGTGTCACGCTGCAGTTGTAAGGTGTCACGTGAAAACTGCTGCTGGGTGTGGACCAATTTCTGCACTGATTCTGCTAGTGACTCAAGAGAGCGAGAGAGCGACCCTATCAGCTGTGTGGTGGCCTGCTGTTCCTGCAGGCTAAGTGAGGCACTCTGGGCTAGACGATCCTGCACACTGCATGGATCCAGAGAAGCTGGAGTGGGAGGGGGGCGAGCAGGAAGTGAGCGAAATGATGAGGCCCCAGGAAGTGGAATAAAAGTCCCAACACTGGCAGCTGAAGGGCCATTGAATGTGTTGTGATTGGGTTTTTCTTGAATTTGGCTCTTCTCAGCACTGGGACGGTTGAGGAATTCAGGCATACCAGCAGCATTCAGATCTTGTTGACTTTCAGGTTCAATAAACTGCATGTCTCCGTCTGGCAGGAAAAGAAACATATTAAATATGATATAAGATCATATGGATCAGAGACACAAAGCATCAAACAGGTTTAAAACTACAAATATAAGGATATGTCAACATCAAAGCCACACAGGCTGTTGGCGCATGCACGGTACGACTGCAATGAGACACCGGACTTTCTTTAGACCCATAAAGATGTCTTTATATTCCTTCAGACTCTAATTATACAAATGCAAACACGTACCCTTGAACATCCACTGTTGTTGTTTTTACCTTAATTTCCTGATGTTTAGTGGCGATTACATCATCTTCTAGCCCTTCTCCATGACAGCAAATGTGAGTGTTGCCAACTTGTGGACCAACTAATTAGTGCAAATAACTACTGTGCAAATTCACATTTATGGATTTATATACTGTATATGCCACAATTCTAAATTAATAAATATAATATTTTGAGAACGCAAGATTTTATTTTAAATGCACAAACATTTTCTGTGGCGCAAGATGATATTTTGAGCAAATAAAAAGGTATTTTGTATGCACGTGAAATCAGATTTGTAATGCATCTTCTTGCAAATATGAATAATTTTGAGCCAAAAAAATCTATTTTGAATGTGAATTTTCACAGAATTGTGAAATGTATGTAACTCCACAGTTTTTGTGTGTGCAAGATCTTATTCGCTCTCTCCTACTACCCACTCTGCGCGCACTCATAATATTCTTAATATTGCCATCTTAATATTGTCTATATTAGTATTTGGTTATCTACTGTAAGTTACCAAGTTACACTTACATAGCTACTAGCTTGGCCATGTTACCTACCACTTTTATCTGAAATTATATTAATATAATCTCTCCCATGTGTAAAACCACACTGTAAAATGTAATAGTGCAGTTTTGGGGGAACTTAATGTGACTTCTATCTATCCCAAAAGACATTCTGAGAGAATGTCAGTTTCTTAAAATAAATGTGATCAGAGTATACCATGGATCAGCAACAACTGAATATTCTTCTTTTTGTTACTATTACATGAAATATTATTTTCTTTAACAAACATGTTATTTTGTCAACTTTCTTTAGTGTGTCCTCTCCCATTTTTTCAACAGCCTTGTGTATTATAAACATGATTAAAATTAGAAATATTGCCTAAATGAACATACTCCACTCCTGATAATAATTAATTAGAAAAGATAATGTTTGTATTTCAAAGCTGTGGGGTATCTTGAAATGTTCAGTATGCTGTTTTCATGAAGTTTATGCATTCAACCAGAACTCTAATGGATTTAATAAAAATGTATTAATGAGAAGAAATGGAAGAAAAGGAAAAGATGCTAATTTTTCCTCCTGTCATAGTTTGTGGTAAATTAAATGCACAGTATATTGAACCTCAATTGTTTGAGACTGCAAAAAGTAAAAAATAGAATGAAATCCTTAGCATTGCCTGATCCCAGGCTACTATATTTAGAAACATTTACATTACAGTAAGTTAAGCCCTACAGTATTCCAGGTATGTCTATAATCCATGGGGTAAATATATTTTGTAATGGTAACTCCATACAGAATCAAGTTTACTGAACGTGGAGCATTGTGCCCTTTGGCTCTTTTGCAATATTTACAGTGACGTTCATGGTTGCTGTAGGGACCTCAACTTTCCAATCACAGAGCGCTTGTAAGCAGCTCCAAATAGCCAATCCTGTAAAAGCAAGCAAACGGTGCTGAGCATAGGAGATTGAGATCTTGAACACGCAAAAAAATATAGATAAAATATTCACAAGAAGATACATTGCTTTACAAAATTGGCGCGTGCAAAATAATTTGTGTGCTCAAAATATCATCTTGCCACACAGAATTGTGGCACATATATAACTATATACACATTCTGCACATTCAAAGACCCGCAGTTAGAAAAATCACTGCACGTGGACACTCAGGGGGCTTTCACACTTGGTTCGATTGCCTGTTCCGAACCCGAGTTCGATTGCTCCCCCCTCCCCCCTGCCCCCGATGGACTGTGTTCACATTATATATTTGTATCCGAACCGCGGTACGCTTGCGTCATGAAGCTGCAGCTGGTGCGTAATCGTGTTGCTTGATAACCGCGAAATGAAAAGGCGTCAAAACTCAATGAATAGACTTGCTCGGTTCACATTTGTTCTTCTTTTTTTAACCTTTGGTTTTGTTTTCAACATCAAGATACAGAAACACACTTGCGTCTGTCTGCCGCAAAAATACTGAAATCGTTCAAAAGACAGCGGGCTGTCCGCCGAAGACAATTTTTGCGAAGGCAAGCAGAAATCATCTTTCTGCTTGCAGTGCGTGTGCGTCAATCCCGCTTTTCGTCAAGGTAAGTGTATTTACACACACACACACGCACGCACGAAAGTAAACCCTTTCCGCTCATTTTGAAAGTGACGCGTGAGACTGACGACCACATTATACGTCATCAATAGCGGTTCACTTCCGCGGTTTGGTTCGATTGCGTTCATATCAGCAGCGAACCGTACTTGAGTTCACATGAACCGTACCCCAGACCACCTTTTTAAGCGGACTCGAATACGGTTCGCGGGTGCGCACCCAAGTTCGGAAGACAGCGTTCACATCATCCAAACGAACCGAACTCTGACGTCATTCGAACCACGGTGCGCACCAAAAGTGCTACTGTGAAAGCCCCCTCAGTGTTCGCGTCTGACCGAAGAATACTTTAGGCTTAATTCGGATACATTTAAAAACGGATTTTTTCTGTCCACAATGCCATGCTCGTCCACACTAAAATATATGAAAATTCTTTAAACTCCTTACTGCGCATGTGAAAAATCTGCACTCCATGTACGGCTGAAACCGTGCGTTCAGACCAGAGACGGCGAGAGCATCAAAATTCGTTCTGGCTGCCCTGCCAACAACGCTATCGAAAATTTGTGGACGCTCTGACGTATTTGAAATAGGCAGCAACGTTCGCTGAGAAAGCTTGGTTTTGTGAACTATATTTAAAGGGGCCGCAAAACATCCAGACATGTCCACCGGTCTCTTTTTGACGACATATCACAAGTAGCTTATATCCTCATGATTAGTCAAGCAGTGTTTACCACAGACCTTATTTTACACATAAGTAAAACTAAATCATAATAATAAAAATAAAAACATATAGGAAAATCCCGAGGGAACCCATAGCAAATTCGAATTCCAGGTTCGCCTACAAATTGATGTCAAGGCTGCTCTACTGTCCTCGTGTTCCGTGTCCGGACAGCAGTTCCGTGTAAATTTCCCATCGCCTTTGAAGGAATGCAATGTGAAAGTAACATTTATCTTTAACAACGCTATCAAAGTGAATATCAGGCACAATAACGCCAGCTACAATATGGGCCATCATCTTGATTGTTTTGGGTTGAATGGATCACATGACTGCATCACAAGACAACAAATACGTCACGGTTTTCAGATATCTCCTTTTTCCCTGTCTACACTACAACGCAAAGTCTGTTTTTCCCAAATGTATCCACTTGGGAGAGCGTTTTCGAAAAGCTCAGTTTTCACTGTCAAAAATGCTAAAGTGTGGACAGAAGGCCAAAATGTTGATTTAATCTCGTAAAGACAAAATATTACAATTATCAAAACATTATTTCTTACCTTCCTTTTCTGATGTTCCAGTCTGAATGTCCATAAGAGTCACTCCTGAATCTATTAATGCATTTTAAATATTTGAATGTTCTATATATATATATATATATATATATATATATATATATATATATATATATATACAATTCAAATATTAACCAGATACACAGTAATTAATCACCTAAATGTCCTCACTAAACAATCAAATAAAATACTAACTCACTGTTGAACATCATGTCAGTAGATAGCTCCATTTCTCCTTTGCTTGGGATTCTTGGGTGAAAAGGAGGTGGCATTGGTAAACTGAATGAATGAGGCCTGTCATTTGCGAAGTCTGAGGAGCTATGTGGCATCTCAGAGACACCTGGAAAGTCCTCGTCATCATCATCCCCTAGGTCATCATTTGCCAAAGTGATCATGTTTTTGTTAGACATCTGAAGGATCTGGTGCACCATGGTTTCTACAGGTGACAGCTCTTGTGCAATTTGGGCAGGCGTGGCACCTGATGCCCTCATGGCTACTACCCTCCGCTTCGTGTCACACTTGAGGTCTGCCCATTTCTTAATGACTTCGATGACCTCTCTGTGACACTCACTGACCTTATTGATACGTGCCGTCACTGAAGCCCAAGTACGGTTTTTCAGGTCCTTTGAAATGCTCCGGTTTCCTGCTCAAGACATACTAGTGTCATTCACATATGCACTCTGACATATATCAGAGCAGGACAGCAATGTAAAATCCTACAACATTACATCTACATCATTAAAAGTCCACTTAGTCCAAGCATGCTAATATGAAAACGAAAAGGTTGGTCTTACCTACTAGAATATGCCGTTTTGTCATCACCTCACTCAGCAGCAGCTCAACCTCTTGGAATGTGAACCGTGATTTCCTTTTCTTAAACTGCATCAAATTGCCATCTGGCCCTCTGTATAGGTATCGCAGGAACTCTGACATCCTTCTCTGCTCTTTGCAATCCCTAACAGTGTAACCAATCACTAGCAAACAAGGTTTCTAGACAGCATCCATCGGAAGGTTAGATTGAATTGTGTACCTAAAAAAACAAAAAAAAAAAAATAAGAATAATTTATATGCTTTTTGACATCTAGAATCATTCATCAAATTATTTTCCATCTCCTGTGATACAAAGATGCTAATTCATTTCACAACACTGATCATTTTTTACTAATTTAAAGAGATATTTCACCCAAAAATGTACTCACCCTCATGCTATTCCAGATTTTCTTTCTTCAAACAAAGATTTTTAGAAACATATTTCAGCTCTGCAGGTCCTCACAATGCAAGTGAATGGATACCAACATTTTGAGAAGCGATTCAGAAGCGATATGATAATTGTGGGTGAGAAACAGATCAATCTTTAAGACTATTTTTACAATAAATTCTCCTCCCTGCCCAATAGGTGACAATATCCATGAAGAATGCAAATCGCCAAAAACAAATGAAGAATGTGAAAGTGAAAGTGGAGATTGATAGTAAAAAAGGACTTAAATATTATCATATCACTTCTGACAACCATTGATTTAACCATTGGAGTTTTATGGATTACTTTTATGCTGCCATTATATCCTTTTGGAGCTTCAAAATTTTGGTAACCATTCACTTGCATTGTGAGGACCTACAGAGCTAAAATATTCTTCAAATAATTGTTGTGTTCTGTGTAAAAAGAAAAAAAAATGTCATACAGATCTGGGTTGGCATTAGGGTGAGCAAATGAGATAATTTTCTTTTTGGGTGAAATATCCCTTTAAAAAGTCTGTGCCTAATTTATTAATCTGCATTGTGGAATTGCATTAAACAGTTTACTTGGCAATCTATTTGGTTGCTTAGAAAGTGTGGGTACTAGCATGCTATTTAAATTATTTTAAAATGACATTTAAACTAGCATAGGCTGTGATTTGCATTTCAAATGTAATTTTTTTTTAAATATATATATATTTTAGAAAAGGAATTATTTGATTGTTAAACGCTTATGTAATAATACAATGTAATAATATATCTATCTATCTATATTAAGAAAACATTCCAACATCATGTGATTGACGTTGCTTATATTCCTTCCTTTAAAAGGACAGAACAAACAGAGGCAGAGATTACTGGGACAAAGCATCAATCCGTTTTTTTTACAGGATCCTTTGACTTTAAATTAACTGTTACAACTAATTGCTGAGTGATCTCACACCGCCTCGCCGGTGTGCCCATATGCTTCCTGCTTCTTTGTTGTTTTCCTGCCTAATCGTCAGCATTAGGAACAGAGAGAATCGAGCCAGCGCCATCGCGGACACACAGCGTCTCTCTCAAATCTGCCATTTCTGAAATAACTCATGCACGCGTGAACATAGATAACACACGCGTGTTTATTTAGGTTAAGATTTCCTAATAACCAGGCGCTCAATCCGAATGCGCAAACACATCTGTATTTTGTGTGTATTTAGCTAGTAAGCAAGCCCATTAGGAAAAAGTGACTACGCATGCTTTTCCTACATCGATTTTGTTTTCGTCAAATCTAAAAGATGGAGGTGGAGACGGGACGCGGACCGCGACGCACTTTCTTACTATTGATATTAGTGATGGATTGAGTGGTAATTACTTACAGTGCGGCCGAATGTGTCCTAGGATTTGTCGGCGTACTCTTGCCCGATAAACTTCGTAGGTAGTGATCCTCTGCGTCGCGCAGACTCAGCTCTACGTGTTTTCCCCCCTCCGCAACGATAGTTCGCCAACATTCTATAGTAATCCTGCTCTATGCCTGTGTGGAACCATTCCTAACTATACAACCAACATTGTGTCACGTCCAATCATTTTACTGTTTACCAGACAATTAAATACATGTAATATTAAGCGTCTTTTGCACACATACAAGTGGGGGGGAGAAACGCGTACAAATTTGTACGCATTTTGTCCTCCATTAAAGGCTGGGTTGGTGAATGGGGTAACATTCAAGGTTGTATAGCCTAAAAATAGACCATGTTAACCAAAAAGGCGTTTTGCTAGTAGCTGTACTAAATATGTTTGTGTTACAGTAATAATAACATAATATTAAAGAGAATGTGCAAGTATAACAACAAAATGTGTGAGCGAGGTGTTTTTCAGCAAACGGGCCCATTCTTCATAGGCCTGAAATAACAAACGCTTAATTTTATAGGCCTTCATACAACTACTGCGACTAGAAAATAAATAATGGCATGTGCAGCATCTTTTTGTCCTTTATCTGTGCATCTAATGTATCTCAATTAAAGTCAGTTACCTTGAGTGTGATATTGAATATCTTAGGAAGAAGAATGGACGGTTTCTAAATAAAAACATGTGATTAATGAACTGTAAAATCCTGTCATACAGTTCACTGATAAAGTGGCCATGCACTTACTCTCCACCATTTTGAGATTCTCTCTCAAAGACAGGGAGTGGCATTGCAATTTAAACTTTAACCTGTAGGTGGGTGTAGTGAGTATCTTCAAATGTGCCTTCATGAGTCTGAAAAAATCCAAATCTAGCAGTTACGGATAGGGGACATAATTTACTACCCTCGTGTTGTTCCAAATGACTAGGTACTTACAGCTCCCGTCACCATTCTCTATTCACTATTATGGGGGGGAATGCAGTGAATGGTGATTAAAGCTAGTGCCTGAGTTATATGGGTTTGAAGGTGAAAAAAAAATGACAATTTAAATTTTTTTGTGAACTAATCCTGCAATCTTTTAAGCATGTCTGATTAAAACTCAAGGATGTGTATCACAAGGAAATACAGAACAATACCCCAAAATACTGTTGGAAAATATTTAGAATATCTTGACATTAATTTAATTATATATATATATATATATATATATATATATATATATATATATATATATATATATATATATATATATACACACACACACACACTGGTGGCCAAATGTACAATAATGTACAGATTTTGCTCTTATGGAAAGAAATTGGTACTTTTATTCACCAAAGTGGCATTCAACTGATCACAATGTGTACTCAGAACATTAATAATGTTTGGAACAAATGTTCAGTACTTCTTAAACTACTTCAAAGAGTTCTCATTAAAAAAAATCCTCCATATGCAGCAATGACAGCTTTGCAGATCCTTGATATTCTAGCTGTCAGTTGGTTCAGATATTCAGGTGACATTTCACCCCACACATCCTGTAGCACTTGCCATAGATGTGGCTGTCTTGTCGGGCACTTTACAGTCTAGCTGATCCAACAAAATCTCAATGGGGTTAAGATCCATAACACTCTTTTCCAATTATCTGTTGTCCAATGTCTGTGTTTCTTTGCCCACTCAAACATTTCTTTTTGTTTTTCTGTTTCAAACGTGGCTTTTTCTTTGCAATTCTTCCCATAAGGCCTGCACTCCTGAGTCATCTCTTTACTGTTGTACATGAAACTGGTGTTGAGCGGGTAGAATTCAATGGAGCTCTCAGCTGAGGACATGTGAGCTGTCTATTTCTCAAACTAGAGACTCTGAAGTTCTTATCCTCTTGTTTAGTTGTACATCTGGCCTTCCACATTTCTTTCTGTCCTTTTTAGAGCCAGTTGTACTTTGTCTTTGAAAACTGTAGTGAACACCTTTGTATGGAACCTTCAGTTTTTTGGCAATTTTAAGCATTGTATAGCCTTTACTCCTCAAAACAATGTTTGACTGATAAGTTGCCATTTTTGACCTAATATTGACCTAAAGACATGCCAGTCTATTGCATACTGTGGTAACTCAAACACAAAGACAATGTTAAGCTTCATTTAAAAAACAAATAGCTTTCAACTGTGTTTGATATAATGGCAAGTGATTTCCTTATACCAAATTATTAATTTAGCATGATTACTGGTAAGGTGTTGGAGTGATGTCTGCTGGAAGTGGGGCCTATCTAGATTTGATCAAAAAAGACTTTTCAAATGGTGATGGTGCTGTTTTTTACATCAGTAATATCCTGACTATATTTTATGATCAGTTGAATGTCACTTTGGTGAATTAAAGTAACAATTTCCTTCCGAAACAGCAAAATCTGTACATTATTCCAAAATATTGGCCGCCAGTGTGTGTATATATACACACACACACACAGTGCATCCGGAAAGTATTCACAGCGCTTCACTTTTTCCACATTTTGTTATGTTACAGCCTTATTACAAAATTGATTAAATTCATTATTTTCCTAAATTCTACAAACAATACCCCGTAATGACAACCTGAAAGAAGTTTGTTTGAAATCTTTGCAAATTTATAAAAAATAAGTATTCACAGCCTTAGCTCAATACTTTGTTGAAGCACCTTTGGCACCAATTACAGCCTCAATTCTTTTTGTGTATGATGCTACAAGCTTGGCACACCTATTTTTGGGCAGTTTCTCACATTCTTCTTTGCAGGACCTCTCAAGCACCATCAGGTTGGATGATGAGCGTCGGTGCACAGCCATTTTCAGATCTCTCCAGAGATGTTAAATCGGGTTAAAGTCTGGTCTCTGCCTGGGCCACTCAAGGACATTCACAGAGTAGTCCTGTAGCCACTCCTTTGTTATCTTGGCTGTGTGCTTAGGGTCGTTGTCCTGTTGGAAGATGAACCATTGCTCCAGTCTGAGGTCCAGAGCACTCTGGAGCAGGTTTTCATCAAGGATGTCTCTGTATATTGCTGCATTCATCTTTCCCTCGATACTGACTAGTCTCCCAGTTCCTGCCGCTGAAAAACATCCCCACAGCATAATGCTGCCACCACCATGCTTCACTGTAGGGATGGTATTGGCCTGTTGATGAGCAGTGCCTGGTTTCTCCAGACATGACGCTTGCCATTCAGGCCAAAGAGTTCAATCTTTGTTTCATCAGACCAGAGAATTTTGTTTCCCATGGTCTGAGAGTCCTTCAGGTGCCTTTTGGCAAACTCCAGGTGGGCTGTCATGTGCCTTTTACTGAGGAGTGGCTTCCGTCTGGCCACTCTACCATACAGGCCTGATTGGTGGAGTGCTGCAGAGATGGTTGTTCTTCTGGAAGGTTCTCCTTTCTCCACAGAGAAATGCTGGAGCTCTGTCAGAGTGACCATCTGGTTCTTGGTCACCTCCCTGACTTAGGCCCTTCTCCCCCGATCACTCAGTTTGGCCAGGCGGCCAGCTCTAGGAAGAGTCCTGGTGGTTCCAAACTTCTTCCATTTACGGCTGATGGAGGCCACATCATAGACAGTTGTGTGTCTTTCCAAATCATGTCCAATCAACTGAATTTACCACAAGTGGACTCCAATCAAGTTGTAGAAACATCTCAAGGATGATAAGTGGAAACAGGATGCACCTGAGCTCAATTTTGAGTGTCATGGCAAAGGCTGTGAATACTTAAGTACATGTGATTTTTTTTAAATTTTTAATAAATTTGCAAAGATTTCAAACAAACTTCTTTCATGTTGTCAAAATTTGTAGAATTTTGAGGAAAATAATGAATTTAATCAATTTTGGAATAAGGCTGTAACATAACAAATGTGGAAAAAGTGAAGCGCTGTGAATATTTTCCAGATGCACTGTATATATATATATATATATATATATATATATATATATATATATATATATATATATATATATATCACTGTATTTGAAGAACATAAGCACCCTTTTATTTACTTTAAAAATTAATTTATTCATAAAAAAATACACAAAGCAAACAAAAAAAATTACAATGATCAATATAAGACACCGTTTTGTCAGTTAGAGTGATAGTAAGTTAGTAGTTATAACTCATGTTCTACAGGTCTGGTAAAAAGAACAAGATAGCAGTCTAACATTGCTTTTTATACAATATGCTTTATACAGCACAAGATAATGCAGACTAGTGACTGTATATTACTATTCATTCCATTTTTATTGAGCTATGCTCTCAGAACATACATTAATAACATAGTCATATCAATAGGCAGAAATACAAGTTCCATAAATAATTATATAAAGGGACATATGGCTTAATAATTTGTATCATGTTGTGTGAACATTTTCCTACAGAAAACTGTAAACGTGTTTAACAAATCATAGACTCTCCCATGTTTTTATCTTGCTATTAACTTTGTGGCCCTCTGATTGGCCTCACTGATGCGGGACTCATTGACTATGGCCTGCAAAAAATAAAGAAAGATAACAAAGGACCATTGAAATAAATTGGCTTGGTAAAACATACCTTTTTGTTCAGCAAACAAATGATTCCATTCCAAACACTGACCTTGCTCTGTATGCGTTCAATCTGGACATTCTGAGTGTCGATTTCATTGCCCATGTCAAGTGCCATGCTTCTGAGGTTGCCAAGGATACTGCCTACCTGGGCCAAGTTTTCCTCCATTTCATCCTCCCTTGCATCGTTGGTCACTCTGTTACACAGAAATGCACACAAAAGCTAAGAAACACTCTCAAATGACTGTTGAACACAGGTAAATAATACTGCTGGAATATGGCAACCATTTGCATTAACATTAATTATGAAGAATCCTTTAGAGGGTGTTCCAATCTCAGTCTATTTTTTTTTTATTGAATCAGATTCTGTCAACATACAACAAAAAGGCAAATTATTAAAAAAAAAAAAAAAAATTCTTTACACTCTGATAACACAGTATACCAACTTGTACATAAGCACAGAAATTATAACACAAAAGGTAAAGAATAACAATAACATAAAAACAGGAGGTGTTCCTTTATACAAATTCATATTTATTTGAAATACACATTTTTTAGTCTTGGGGACTTTTTATCCTTTTTTATGCATCAAAATACAGGGACAGCTCCATTAAGAAAACATGTAGTTGAGGTGGTGTTATTAATCTATATTTATATATAAACAAATTTTAACAAAAGAATAAGATTATTCGAAACAAAATATTTTTTTCCCTTAATTATTATACCAAATTTGAAAATATCCCAAGAAATAAAAGGTACAACAAATATTTTTATTTTATCCATTGACATTCCAAAAGGTCTGCACCAAATTTCAATGAAAAAAAAAAAACACGTTCAACTTTTTCTACATCAGTTACACATTACATACAGTATATTTGAATTAACTATGTTAGGAGCAATAGGAAACAAAGGTATTTACTCCTAAATTCACATGCTGATTTTCTGTTTGTAGTGCTGAAGGCTCCTGCATAGGTCCTAGAAAACATTCTTGTACAAGACATTTTCTTAAAAATTTGTTAGTAAAATTTTTGTCTATAAAATTGTATATATTTACCATGGGATCATGTATTTTGGGCATTGCCACTGAATATTTATTGCCACTTTTATTAACCAATCAATTAATATTTTTAATAATTTTACTATAAACCTTGGGGTAACCATTTATATTATTTTACTACAAAAATGACTGTGAATCAACATGTTATCATATTTATCCATAACATGTAACACTTACTATATTCTTATGCCCCCAATCATCTATAAATAATTATTTTCTATTTGTTAATACAAGTCTATTATTCCAAATCGAAATTTCAGGTGGACTGAAATTATGTTTGAAAATGTATTTCCAATTTTATAGGACCTGTTGTTTAAAATCTCATTCTAATTCTTACTCTAGGTGTTAAATAACTTAAACATATTGCAACCTGTTAAGGAGATTAATGATATCTGAGGGATTGATTTGAAATGGTTGATGACTTCTCTATTTAAAATGTGAGGTTATAGTGTGCTGTATGCTGCATAAAAAGCCAAAAGATTTGGCACCTTCTGATATATCCACCACTCATGGTCATCTTCTCTCTCTCATCCACCACTCGGGAAGAGGGCTGGCTAGATATCACCTCATCCTGATTATTACCCCATACCTTCTTATAAGCCCCACTTGCTTCAAAGTCTTTTAGCCTGTGAGAAAGTCAAAGTTCACAAGATCAGTCATATCTGTTGACTGTTTGTTTGGTTGATTGGTTGAATGGGATTCAACACTGAACCCTGAAAATACAACAATTTTGTGGTGCGTTGTTGGTGTTTTGAATGAACCACACAAGAATCACAGTACTTGTGATTTGGTTAGATTATAGTTTCAAAATTGATGCACATGATTGTTGACATTTATAATTTTTCAGAGGTCTGTAACTAAGTAGCAAAGAGCACTTTATTGGGAACACTATGGTCCTAATAAAGTGCCCAACATGTTCTTCTGTTGTAGCCCATCTGCCTCAAGGTTCGACATGTTGTGCATTCTGATTCTGAGACGCTATTCTGCTCACTACAATTGTACAGAAGGGTTATCTGAGTTACCATAGCTTTCTGTCAGCTCGAACTAGTCTGGCCAGTCTCCATTGACTTCCACAGAACTTCTGCTCACTAGATTTTTTTTTTTTTTTTGGCACCAACCGTAGTAAATTCTAGAGATGTTTTCCACATTCTGATGGCTGATGTGAACAATATCTGAAGCTCCTGACCCGTATCTACGTGATTTTACACATGAATAAGTAGGTGTACAGCCATTCCTAATAAAGTGCTCAATGAGTGTATGTTTAAACAATTCATAAAATTCAATCAATTTACTGTGATTTCTTGAGTTTTTTGACACAAGCAGTCATTCAGCGCAAAACAATAAGAAAAATGACTGAGGCATGCAAAGTTTTCATGCAAGCACACCTACATGCCCCTAAAAGCTACTCCAAACACATACTTATCACAGGAGCACAAACCGCAGCATTTGCCCAGGTCTGAAAGGTTTTTCTCAGCTTCTCTCATGTCCTGGTTGATCTGGTCCAGGCCTTCATCAGTCCGCTCCAGCTGCTCTGGATGATGGAGGGTGCGATCACAGAGTATGGCAGTTTCAGGGATTAAAGGGGACAAGATAAAAACACAACCACAGTTTCTCAGCAAGAAGCGCCACAAACCCACAAGCAAATATACATCACAGTAGCAACAGTAGCTCTAGCTCAAAATGACAGAAACAAAACAGACACATGTAAACTAAAAATGGCTGAATGACAAAGGAATATTTTTGTGTGAGCATGGGTTGCAACTTTGTACAGCTTAATTTCAAATGTATTATTTCTATTCATGATGTAATGCATGTAGTTATAGCAAACTTCTGCTCACAAAATAGGCCTTGAACACACACACACACACACACACACACACACACACACATAAAAAGACAAATATGAATCTAAATCAAAGCTGGATAGGCTTTCCAATGGGCGGAGACATGGACAGAGAGGTGACATTACTGATAGTGGGATAACTGACTGCCAAAGCCCAGCCATGGCTCAGGTGTCTGGGAGGAGACCTACTTTGAACATGGCCAGATGCAGAGACAGCAGCACCTGGCCATTTCAGTGAGATTTTTCTCAGCCTCCTTCATGTCCTTGTTGATCTGATCCAAGCCCTCATCAATGCGGTCCAGTTGTTCTGCCCATGCAGGGGAGATAGGCGCGGGAGTGGGAGGCAGCAGGGAGGGGAATTGAAAGGGGAAGATATATGCGAGCATGCACACATGAACACATACAAGGTACGCATTTCCATATGTACAAAATCATATATAACTAAACTTGTATATATGTTGTACTGAAAAGACAAATATTAGAGGATGAAGAAGACACGGGCTCTACACCCACACAGCTCTTTGGCATCTTTGTGCACAACTGTGCATATTCACAGCATGATTAGCTCAGAGATAATTGCTACCTGTCTAACAGATGCAACTGTGAATCCACTGGTTGAACAACTAATGGTGCATTTACAATTTCATTATTTAGCTCCAGTGCATTTTCCATTATTTCTATTGATCTGTAACACTATTGTGTATGGAGATTATTCATTACCTCCCTGCTCATCCAGCATAACAAGTGTCCTGATTCCAGCATCTTTACTCTGTTGAAGAATTAGGACAAAATTCAGTACAAGACGACATTGCAGAATCCAATGTACCTATTCTCTTTTAAACCCAAAGCCAAACCATCCTAGATTCATAAGTGAATATTACTGTATAACATATTTGAAATAGTTACAAAATGTGTGTTATATGTGCTCTTGTTGTATTATGTTTTATTTGTGTCCAAGTGCCCATTTAAGAGTACTAAACTAAAGAATAAAACCTGTTAGTTCCTCAATGGACACACAACTGCATACAATTAGCATTCCTGATAATATACTTCAGTGTCTTCAAGACATTATGAAAGAACACTGTGCTCAGAGTCAGAGGCTTAGTTCCGTATGATTGCTTGAGCAGAGCAAAGTAATTTTTCCCCTGATGACAGTACTGTGTGATACAAATTGATATGGCATAACAGCAAACAATTCATTGTTGCTGATGATTATAGGATGAGGCAAATACAATTATACAGTAAGACACAACATTCATGCAGTTATGAATATTATCTTATGAATAATGAGCTCTCACCTCTTCTAAGAGAAGCCTCATGTTTCTGGTGAGGTCTAGGGACTGTTTGTGGTAAAAGAGATGAAAACTGATTTTAAAGACAAATTCAAAGTATAATTGTTATGTATACCTTGTCCTGTCTCACTGTTGCCCTTTGTTTGTCATTTTTGAGTTCTCAGTTTTATTTCATTGTGTTTAGTTTCCTGTTTTCCCATCGTGGTTGTTTCTTTTGTGTTTATTCGTTTGTTTATTTAATAATGTAAGTTGCATTTGGATCCGCTCTCCTCGTCTGCCTTCGCTGCCTCCATTCGTTACAGAACAATCAACCGGGGCTGACGAGGAGAGCGGATCCAAATGCAACTTACTTTAATAAATAAACAAACGAATAAACACAAAAGAAACAACCACGATGGGAAAACAGGAAACTAAACACAATGAAATAAAACTGAGAACTCAAAAGTGACAAAAATGACAAACAAAGGGCAACAGTGAGACAGGACAAGGTATACATAACAATAATGTTGGTTATAAAGAGTTGAAAGCCAAAGTAAGTCATACACAAACAAACCAAAAACTTAAATCCCAATCTATATGAGAAAATTGTTAACCTAAAAATTGTGCTTCATCTAAATTCACTGGTCTTATTCATATATTATTTAATATCACTAAATCAACTTACATTTAGGTTACACCAACAAAACTCATTTTAAGAGTTAATCAGGTAGAAATAGCTCCTCATGGTAAAAATGGTGGATTACCACTTTTTACAGTGTATATCCAACAACACTGTAAACATGTTTCCATCATTAGGTTTTAAAGGGATAGTGGTAACCTGCAATTGTTACCTTAAAGGGATAGGTCACCCATTAATAAAAATGCTCTCATCATTTACTCACCCTCCTGCCATCCCAGATGTGTATGACTTTCTTTCTTCTGCTGAACACAAATTAAGATTTTTAGAAGAATATTTCAATGCAAATGAATGTTGGCCAAAACTTTGAAGTTCCAAAAAGTATATGAAGGCAGCATAAAAATAATTCATACAATTACTGGTTAAATCCATATCTTCAGAAGTGATATGATAAGTATGGGTGAGAAATTTAAGCACGGGAGTCGTGTATTACTTTCATGCTGCCTTTATATGCTTTTTGGATCTTCAATGTTCTGATATGTTCTTCTAAAGAGCTTAATTTGTGTCCTGCAGAAGAAATAAAATGATGAGAGAATTTTTTTGGGTGAACTATCCCTTTAAGAACATCTTTGTTTCCATCCATTTAACATGTCACAAGTTTTTGTCAATTCTAATTGATTTTGGTTTCAATTTGATTTTCCTGATCAGTAATTAAATTCAAAGTGGTTGGAAGAGTAATTGCAGGTTGTAACTTTGGCACCACTCTTTGATAAAACTTAAAAGGCATTAAACCTTTTAAAGTGTATTTTACATTTTTGTGTGCTGACATTTTTTACATTGTGTTTTCATTATTTAACATAGATTGGAAAATCTGACGCTGAATAATGGACACATTTATGATTTACATCACTCAGTCACAGTGGGAATCTATTTATACTGCAGGTACATATATAATGTGTTTAGCGTCATCATCTTTGCTTCTATGTACCATGGGAATAAGAGAGACCGGTAGTAACCTTAACATAACAGAGGAACAGGGAAAATGATTGATGTCATCACTGTAAGGCTGTTGATGAGTGAGACTGGGTGCAATCTCATCAAAACAGGACTCACAAATGCAGGGCACTCAATTGTCAGCTGAAGATCCAGAAGAACCAATACCTTAATCTAGAAGTTTCCTACCACTTTGGTGTTTGTTTGTGCCATTACCTCATCTGTCACCTGATTTGCCCTCCTCTGCAGCTCCTCCACTTCAGATCTCACGGTGGGGTCATCAGCCATCCTAGCTGAGTTCTGCAGCAGGGGGGAGGACAGGTTGAGGGATGCAGTTATTCTTAGAGCATGGGCTTTATAAGCTCAGCATGCCTCAGATTGACAGCAATAATTGGTCTAATACAACAGATAAGAGCACAGCACAGCTGATGTGTTGAAATTCTTTGCATAACATTGAACGCAGACAACAGACCTACTTATACAATACTGAAAACCTCATTCATTAATTGCTAGGTGCATCAAAATCAGCGTGCAGACTGGAAAATTATACATCTCTACAATACTAAACCAATCCTTGAGCACACAGTCTTTCGGAGGGGTGTTTAAGTTGTCAAAATGTCTTGCGCACCTTTGTTTTGTGACTAAAGTAAAACAACAGTAGGTATTCGAACCAAAGCAGTGAGACTTATTTGCTGCATAAGTTTTGTTATTTCACTAAACTTTATGATACATGACAAAGACAAGTAATTTGGAATGTTAAAATGTACCAAAACCAACGATGCATATCTTGGTTATATATGAAGACTACAAGAAATGTGGAGTACAGCCATTTGATGTTAAGGATATTCATGCCAAAAGTTGACTTTTGAAAGAAAGGTGTAAAAATGTTAAACACCAACCTATTCACATTCCCCCTGAATTATCCATATTGATTTTAAGACGCTTAACGATGAATATGATTTAAAGGGCATCATCCATTCAGCATGCTCTGGACAAAACACAAACATCACACTACTCACACACACACACACACACACACACACACACACACACACACACACACACACACACACACACACACACACACACAATACAATTCTCTTCCTTGTTCCCTGAGAGGAAACAGATTTATTTCTGTCTCTGTGGGCAGCTTTAATTAGTACATTAACATATTTATAGTCTATTACTTTAAGCTGAGCATTTATATGCAAAATCAAACATCTTATATCACCAGGACACAGAATTACCACACACTCCACACACAATAACAATATTTTCTCATTTCAACTGCAGTATTGAATACATTGTAATTACACAAGATGTACCTACATTATTTGTTTTACTGTAGCAACATGCAGATGTATGGCTTGTGAGAAGCATTTCATATCATCATCATATATCAACCAATAAATCATGCATATGGGTATAGGTCAACCGATAGTGGATTTTGTCTACCCATACCGATAGCCAAGTTGGTGTTACCACCTTAATTGGTTATCAATAGTTTTTTTAATGTAATGGTTATTTTACTACAGGGAAGCGTGCGCCGTTTAACAGCAGACGGAAGTGACGTTTCAAGTGCACTTGATGTGTTGCCGCTAGCTTTAGCGCATTCGCCAACCTCAGTTCAATACTTGCATCTTAAACAAGGTACATATTCACTCAGCGTGGGGTGATGGTTAAGCATTCAGCTCAAATTTTCAACACAGCTGTTTTATCAAACCAGCAGTGCCGCCAGGTTACCCCCTTCCGATATCTACGGCAAGCTGTGTGCGCTGAGTGCACTAAGTGTCCAACATTCCACACTCTGTGTTGGCTGTTAAAAAGTGCATCATCCAGGCACTTAAACTACACTTCTTTAGGGCTGCATTTTCTTTGTAAACATACTACTCACTCTACACTACAAAATGGCGTAGAATAGTGCAAAAGTGTGTGGTTTGGGACACACCTTTTGTCATTCCAAACTATGACTGTCACAGACATAAAGGCTACAAGAATTAAAACATTTCGGCTTCAATTTTAGTGCAACCAAAATCCCAATAATAATTCGAAAAATTGAAGATTTGGAGCACAACGCAGGACCTTTTACTATAAACAGGCCCGAATACACGTTCTTATTTCGGGACTCTTATTTTGAAATGATAGAGACTATGCTCTGTTACAATGCTCTATATTAAAGTGTTTACCAAATAAAGCTTTTATAGCCTATATTTACCAGAAGGATTTTATACATCACCAGATTTTTTCACAAAAAGGTTGGAGTCACGATGTATGTGCTGCAAGGCACGTTTCTATTTAGTTTAGAACACTTGATTTATCAAATCAAAATAACAAAATATGCATTGAAGCGAGGATGAATAATATATGAATATTGTTAATAGAGATGTTCAGCCATGATGTCAATCTGTAGGCAACCCTGGAAGTCTAGTTCACCATGGGTTCCCTCTGGATTTTCCTATGGGTTTTTAACTTATAGGCCTACGTATAATAAAGGCTGTGGTAAACATTACTTGAAGATACATGAACGATTTGTTCTACAACATAAATTGCACACAGGCATACCTACTTTTTTTTTTTTTTTAAGTTAGGTAACTAAATAAGGCTTCAAAATTCACGTTTGAGGTATGACTGTGTGTAATTTATGTTGTATAACAAAACATCCACGTATCATCATGTAATTGTTTACCACTGGCCTTATTTTTCTCATAAGTTATAAAAAAAAAAAACACATTATAATAACACAGAAAAATCCCAAGGTAACCCATGTCGAATTCTCTTCCGGGTTTTTGGACTACAAGCTGAACGGCTCTATAATGAAAGATTTATGCTGCCATCACATGCTATTGGCATTATAGTAAATACAAGTTTCCCACTCTGAAGTTGCACGAGTGATCCCTCAAGTCGTAATAACAACTGGGAAACTCTGAGATAATATTGATACCAGAGTTTACGAGATGGGAGGAGTCCTAAGCTTTCAGCATGGTGGAGGAGAGTGCAGTTTCTGTAGTGAATGACAGGTTTTGTTCAATTTTCTAAGTACAGCTAATTGTTAGCGTTTGCCATTTTGTTCATATTCATTTATGTATCAGCAATGCATGTTGTACATTTTTACACCGTGAAAATCGCTTGTTTCTGACCAAAGTTCCATTATCGTCAGCAGGCTAGCACATATATGTATAATGGTGTCAAAATAAAGTTTCCTCAAAAATATGAATGAATGAACCTGGCATCCTCCATGTTTCCAGCTCTTTTCGACAACAAAGCACGTGAACACGACGTACTCGTAATTACCACTTCAGAAGTGGGAAGTAGGATAATTCCAATAGCACATAAGGCAGCATTAGATAGGCTACATCAAATCCTCTGGAGGTGTCAGAGTAAAACACTGTTTTACTGTAGATCCAAGCCATTCAAGACCCTCTAATGCTGGCCACAGAAGAACATGCTGGAATTAAAATAAAATAAAAATATCTGCAACTATAGCAGCATCGTTTTTGACACTAACCATTAGTAACAAAAAGCAAATATCTGCACTGATTAATCAGTAAAACCACTGATATATCAGTCTACCTCTAACAGGGTTGGGAGGGTTACTTTTGAAATGTATTCCATTACAGATTACAGAATACATGCTGTAAAATGTAATTTGTAATGTATTCTGTTAGATTTCTCAAGGTCGGTATCATATTCTAAATACTTTGGATTACTTCTTTTTTTTCACTTGTTTACACTATAAAAAATCTGCCAGTACATTAAGACAAAATGTTAAAAATAATTTCTATAAAAAACAAATATCTTCAATATCAGTGTTGCTTCTAAAAAAGATGTAATCTCTTCAGTAATCAAAATACTTTTTGAATGTAAATGTTTTCTGATTACCAATAAAACAGTTACTGTAGTGGAATACAGTTAATAATTTTTAGCATTTTAAATATGTGATCCAGTTACATGTATTCCCAATACATGTACTCCCCAACCCTGGTACGCAAATGATTTCTGTTATTTGTAAAAACAGATCTTATAATAATAGATACCATGTTGCTATCACCTTTAACAGATCACTAGTTAAAGTTCATACAGCGTGTGGTTCAGCACAGAGGGAGGGGTGATGTCAATTATAAAAAAAATCACCATTAAACACACTTTCAGTAACAATGTGCCTCCAGGTTAATAATTATTTCAGTGTGAAATTGAGTTTATAAACAATGTATATTTTGAAACAGTTGAACGTTCTCCAAAACATTGCCTATTTGGAAATGAAAAGAGCATCAAACCCAGAAACTTGTTGGTGAACCCCAATGAAATGGGTAGGCCTAATCCACAAATGTCTTCACAATGTTAGATTATATTCATAAAATGTATAGATTCAAGTTAGATTTATTTATTATGTAGTTAATTGTAACTTACATTTTCTTTTTTGGATTTCTGAATGACTTCATGAAAAGCCCACCATCAGTTTTACATCATTGATCATAATTAGTCTAAGATACAATATATCATATTACTGTAAGGCAAATGTCAAATGACTCCTCCTGAAAAGGAAAAGATTTATTCATCTTAGTACCTTCCCCGGGGCACATCAACACACTGTATAATTTACTGGACTAGTTTGCCCATGGGTTTTAAACCACAGGTGGACATAACATGCCCTTAATGAAGGGATTTCATCTGCATTAATGAAGGACTGCTGTCCAAACCACAAAACAGGCAGTAGACTAAAATCTGTAAAACTATACCAAGTCTCAGATTATTTATTGACATTTGATTGAAATTGTTTACACGCCCAGCAATTAGATAAATTCATATGGACATATTATTATTTTAACCGCCCAAAAATAATAGGAGCGTCATTTACTGTCCTTAAAGGAACCGTGATAACATTGTAATACCAGACTTTTATTTTTTATCAAAGTATAATCAGATTTTATGGAAATATTATGGAATCAATTTTACTCTCTTGCCTTTTTGCGCTTGAATAATGCAAGCAGCTTGACGTAAAAAATAAAATAAAAATTATATAAATTTAAAAGTTTCCCCCATTGAAACCTCTGCTATGGTGAAAAAAATTACATACAAATTTAAAGGCAAATACATAATGATGCAATGTTTCTCAAGTATACTTTTTTAATATGAAAGACTACAATAAAGCCAATTCGAAATGTTATACTTCAACATCTAGATAGGGAAATCTTAAAAAAATTATAATAAATGTTTAAAACAATGTACATCAATTCGACCACACTTACCTAGTACGAGACGGCACACGCTAAAACTGTCTCTTCCCCGGATGAACGCGCAAGGACAAATCCCGTTTTGTTCGCCTAGTCGCGCTGAACACCTGTGTTTGCGCATTGATCTTATTTCAGCATCATCTACGAGGCAGCAGTTTTCTTCATCCCAGGTAACTTCGAAGCCACGCCCACTTGTGGAGCCCTGTTCTCGTGCTAGATTTTAATTGGCTATTTAAACTGTCAGTCATTCTCTATCCATTCCCTGAAGAGGGCAGCTTCTGTTGCCCAGGGCAGCCGGTGTTTGCACACGTAATGAGTGGATATCTGCTTTTGTATGTCTTGAACAAATAATGTTTATTTGCACTTCAGCTTAATATTATACACTGCAAAGCTGTCAGTTCATTGATGTCTTCAGTGATTAATATGCAACTGGAATGTTCTTAAAAGCTATTATCTCAAACACATAATTATTTTTTGTTTGTAAACTATGAAGTTGCTGAATAAATGGGAAGATTCCACACTTGCTTTGGAATTAAATATGGCATAAACTGAACCTTTAGAGACCACAATGCAGACACTCTGTCTAACATTGCAACAAAGCTGCCACCTAGTGTAAAGGCACCGTAGGTTTATGCCATGCTAACAAACTAACATTGAAACAAACAATAAGGTAACACACACAAAAAAAGAAAAATGGCAATTAACTTCGGAATAAAATCAAGATGTTGTAGAATATTCTTCTTCATTTAGGAGTACATAGTCAGCTGCAACCACTGTGGACAGAAAACAAATGAAAGTTTACATTATAAATAAGTGGTAACCTGCAATTGTTATCTTAAGGAGCAATTTCTACTTGATCTAACCCATAAAATTAGATTTGTTGGTGTAATGTGATGTAGTGAAGTTGAATTAGACATGTTAAATACTATTTTTGACTTAAATCATAGCAGTTAATTTAGATGCTAATAATTTTTTTTCCATGTACATAAGTTAATATCAAAGAATCATGATCAAAGTAATACAATATCATTGTAGTCTTCAATTATAGTTCACATACCTCTTGAATGTCTACTTTTATGGTGCCATTTTTGTCTGTATCAAGCGTATTGAAGGCACCTGTAAATGAACATAACGCCAGTAAGGCAATTAATGCTGAATCAAATAGATAGTTCACCCAAAAATGAAAATTCTCTCATCCCAGACGTGTATGACTTTCTTTCTTCTGCAGAACACAAACAAAGATTTTTAGAAGAATAGCTCAGCTGTGTTGGTCCATACAATGCAAGTGAATGGTGGCCAGAAATTTTAAGCTCCAAAAAATCACATAAAGGTAACATAAAAGTAATCCATATGACTCCAGTGTTTAATCCATATATTCAGATGCGATATGATAGGTGTGGGTGAGAAGTAGATCAATATTTATATATATTATTTTTACAATAAATCTCAACTTTCACTTGCACTTATGTAAAAGTGAAAGTGGAGATTTCTAGTAGAAACTGACTTAAATCTAGATTTTTTTATCAATACAAAAAAATATTTGGTCCATACAAAGCCACCATTCACTTGCATTGTATGGACCAACACAGCTGAGATATTCTTCTAAAAATCTTTGTTTGTGTTCTGCAGAAGAAAGAAAGTCATATACATGTGGGATGAGAGAATTTTCATTTTTGGGTGGACTATCGCTTTAAGGCAGAAGAAAGGATGAAGACAGTAAAACAATCGCACAACTTACGACACATGGCATCTAGACGCACAAGACACCCAATGAAATTGTCAAAGTCCATGTTGCCACTTTCATTACTGTACCGTCGGACGATCAGCTGGAAAAGCTGGTCATGAAGTGGGAAGCCTGAACAAGGATGAATGGAAATTTCAAGTAAGACCCAACAAACCAAATCCTATTCCACTGACTTATAAGTGATGTAGAATGAATTATGATAGGTAAAACTACTGGCATTTGAAAAGTAAGTTTGCATCATTGCGTTACACAACTGTAACCTAATCTGTAACCATTCCTACATGACAACACCACTCACCTGCTGCTTTGAATGCTCCAGGTAGCTCGTCAGCCCCAATTAAACCAGAGCGGTCTGCATCAAAAGACTTGTAAATACCCTGTATTTAACAAAGACAGGTTGCTCAGAAACCCAATTTTTAGGACATGCAAAATAAAATCTGTTGGGTGAACCAGGAAAACTCAAAAGATATTATTGTATAAACAAAACAGAAGTGGTCTGTTTTAGAAACTCATTATGACTTGTAGCTAAGTCAAAACAATTCCACATAAACATTTGAGTCATAGTGGTTACTAAAAAAAAAATACAAATCATGCCAAACATGAATTTTTGGCTCGAGAAACAATGGATTCCTCTGAAGCCAATTCACACCTGAAGCAAAAATTCACGCGCCGACAAAGCAAGATTTTTTTTACGGTGTGTCAGTTTTTTTCTTTGCGTGGTGATGAAGTGCCCTGACCAATAAAATATGAGCTTTGTATCAAGTGTCAGGACCCGCTCCAGTTACCAAAACTAGTGCTACTGGTGGTGCTAAAGCACAGAAAGTTGTTTTGACCACCCACAATTAACGCTGAAGTAACTCGTGGAAGATATCCTGAACCAGCAGTGAGGATGTGCATTTAATTTGCATCAACTACCTTAAAAACTGAAAAAGAAAAAAAAAATAACAAATTCTCTTATGGGTTCTCTTAACATGTAAATGATATGGCGGCATTGCTGCTTGGATCTCCTTTAAAAAAAAACTCTCTGATCTTATGTGGATTGTCTCCATAATTTATTCCTTATTGCTGTATTTTTTGCTTTGCAATTAATCTTATGTGAGTTCTCTTCTATCTCTAATTTAATATATATTATGGCATCTTTGACTTTGTACTTCTTTTTTTAATAAACAACTTTACATATATTAAGGATTTTTCTTCAGTAAATATGAATAAAATTAATACTATTGCTATGAACTGCAGTGCATTCTGTATATATGTCTTTGTATCAAAGTGCCTTTGTATGCCATAAATGTTGGTTGGGATTTGTGTTTTACTGTGTGGATTATATAGACTCTTGGAGTACATGGCAATAAGATACAATCAGTATTGTTCTAATCAATAACATGATTTAACTATTAATATTTAGTTTACACTCGATTCTGTTGTAAAAGCATGAATGTGGTAACAGCAATCATTTACCTCACTTTTAACGTGAAAGGGCGTTTGTTGGTGATTTGTTTCACATTATCGATTAGACTCTGGTGTGCAAAGGCCTTTAGGCGAATTTGACAGAATCTGTGGCATAATGTTAATTTTCCACATTAAATTATTTCAACTCGTCCTTCCTTTTCTTTAAAAAAGCAAAAATTAAGGTTACAGTGAGCCACTTAAAGTGGAAGTGTATGGAGCCAATGGTTACAGGGTTATGTCGTCATGGCAACAAAGTTGTAAAATTGGATATAAATTTACACAGAAAACGTTAGTAAGCATTAAAATGCATATGGTTTAGATCTTATGGCTATACGTTTACAGATTGCCCCATTCAATTCCATTGTAAATGACTCACTTTAACCCAGATTTTTGCTCTTATTTAAAAAAAAAAAAAAAAGGAGGGACAGGTTAAAATAAATGTGTTTGGTTATCAACATTATGCCACAAATGTTTTTGATTGAGCTTAACTTGTATTGAACCTGGAATAATCCTTTAAATATTTAATACATAATACATTAGGTTTTTACCTGCCATTTCTTGATATTATTCCAAAGATACTTGAACTCATCAAAGCCTAGCTTTCCAGTGCTATCACTCTAAGAGCAGATAGTTAAGGCAAAATCAATGTATGTACACATAAACACTTAATATACTTAGTCAGGTTAGACATCATATTCAATTTACATGGACAATGATGAAGCTGTGGGGATAGACTTACAGTCTGTTCAATGACATGCACTGCATACAGGTTCTATATCAAATATAAAAATGTGTTTGTTTAGTTGCAACTCACATTTTCAGTGTTCTGACATTTCTTTTGGAAAATGTTTCATCGGCTCAATCAACACCAATTTAAACAACAGTACAACCCATTGAACAGACTGTACTTCTGTTTCTCAACGTCTTATTTTCATTTCAGCCAAAATTCAATATTATCTATTGAAGGATACATCCATTACTGCCACCATGCTTCTGCAGGACTCAATAGTGAAACCATCTGTCTTCAGATCAGCATCTGGAGGTGAGAATAAGGGAACATCTTAACAACGTGCATAAACATCATGGCTCATTCAAGCATGTTAAGGTGACTGCAAAACAGACAGAACTTTGTGAGCATACAGAGAAAATAAGCTTGAATTGCAACAAAAAAACAGGTTAAGATGACTCACGTTTGGAGATAATCTTGTTAAGAATATTCATCAGCTCATTTGGGCTAACCTCCATGTCCTATGATGACAGAAAATTAATACAAGGTGTAAAAACATTACAGCAGGCTTATGACATTTACATTTTTAAAACAATTTACTAAGACTATTAATTTTAATTTGTGAGATTAAAAATAACCTATTTATATTTCTGTTATAGTGCACTCAAATTAAGAAGGACAAATATACTAAAGTGATAGGAAATGTGTTTATTTGTTGTAAATACTAGTTTTAGATTCATAATGGTTTAGTGCAAAAAAGGACAGTATCCCTTCAGCTTCCGAGGTGAGGCCCTCCATATAATGGACCCAAAACTCCAGTAAACATAAAGCAGGCATCCACGCCTCTCTCTGACTCATCATAAACTCAACCCATCGTCCTTAACAAAACTCTCATAACTGCCAGGACACCCTGCATCACAATAGCAGGAATGTACAAAAGAGGAAGAGCCAGTCATCCTTCTTGCCTCTGGACTCAATGTAGTTTTGCCAGCTAAAACCACACCCTTTGTGGCTGTTCAGAGATCAGTAACTTTGGATGAGCCCTATAAGACTGTGTGGCAATAAACTGTGCTAAATCAGAGAAAATGCCACAAGCCTGCTGGGTGGAGCAATGCAATGGAATGTAGTTATGACTTGATGTGGAAGTTTCTATCTGGAGACTGAAGTGTCTGACTAAAGTGTTCATCAGACTAATTACACAACTTTTCCTGCCTGGTTTGTTAAACCAAACCAGTTTCAAATATCTTGATGAACTAGTGCATTGCAACATGATTTCACTGTTTCTGAGAGTTTTGGTACCGTAGAATTGGCCACATTATGCCGACAAACTGACAAGCGTCATCTCCCATCAAGCATTTTCATCGGCTCTGGAGCGTTTACTTTCTCTTGTGGGGTGATCTGAAGCCTGTTGCATCAGCAGGGTGGAAGACACTTGTTTGGATCCCATGTTAAAACAAGGAAGTCATTGTGTCTGCATAATCAGTGACGAGCGGGATTCAGATGTTGCATTTTCCCCCTTAACATAAAATTTGTATTTCTTTCATGGTTAGGTTAAAGGTGCTGTAAGCGATTTTAGCCGGGAGGGCTCTATTGTCTCTATTACAGCAACTACAGCTGAAAACAACTCATTTCACCACTCGCTTTTGGCACCCCTCCATGGACATTTGCCAATACGCTTACTACTTTGGCCACTGGAGGCAGTATTTCGAATTTCGGTAAGCACAGACCGACTTACTCTTTCCAATTTCACTATGAGATCAGTCTGTGCATTAAGAGGTGTCTTGATGATTTGAGAAGTGTTATGTGTGTTTGGGGGTTGGGTTTTTTTCCTTCTCAAAGTGAATTGCTACAGACATGAGTGTATAATAGACTGCATTCACAAGATGTTACAGAAAACTGCACCACAACTCCATCCTTATTATTTACAGCCCTGAGCATACAGTCTCATACAGACACAGTTTGATAAAATGCAAATTAAACAAACTTGAAAAGGGCAGATAAAAAGAGCAAGGTCCACAGTAAAAAGCAGGTCTACTCACATCCCCTGCAAGTTGTTTAAACACTTTGCGAAACTGCTTCTCCTCTTCAGATTCATTCTGATTTGCATATGCCAGTGGTCTTTTGGGAGGAGGCTGGGATTAGAAGACAGAGAAAGCACTGAGAGAAGTGCATTAAACTTTTTCATGCCAAAGCAAGAAATCAATGAACCACTATATCTGACTTCCAGGATTTGCTAATGTGCTTTAATGGTAAGAGGCAAAACACATTGCTCATTGCCTCAAATATCAAAATGGTGAAAATAACAAAATAACTGTAGAAAAACTTACAGGGTCTGAGGGAACAAACTGTCCAGGATCGATGTTGCTATGATGTATATATGGAAAAAGTACAAAAAGGTATAAAAACTAAGGTCCTTGGTGAATTGTCAAAACATTGTTGATGTTTTACACTCAACAATTATTGATATTTCCAGAGACAAGTAGTGAGAGTTTGTCCGTATATATATATATATATATATATATATATAGGAGGCTTACCTTACAACATCCAGGATCCCTCCAATAAGTCTTTTGGCCAAAAACATTTTGAGTACTCTAAATAAGGCACAGATGTGAAAATCTAAATAAAACAATAAAAGATCAGACCAAAGTTATAAAAAGAAAAAGTTTTTTGACTCACTAATATATGATGTTTATAACTAAATGCACTAGAGCACTACATACACATACTAATCCTACCTGTATTGTGAGAGTAGGGTCACGACAGAACTAATTTATTAAGTTTGTACAGCAGTAATATTACTGTAGGAACTATGTTAGTACCATACATTTTTAAGGGTAATGCTATGAAAGAACACAGACCATTTCCTGCATTATGATTGTCTGCTTTCAGTAAGTGATTGACATATTATCTAACTATAGATAGCAAGATATCAAAAACATTGGGTATTAGATCGCTTAGGCACTAGTTCGTATAGTACGCATATGTAGTAAGTAGCCTATGCTACCTACTTGGTTTCATTGCCATGATAAAATTTAAAGTTACATTTTGTTCAGACCGTTGTGCTTTAATTCTGACGCATTTCAGAAAGCAGGAAATTAATTTCAAATAAGACGAAATAACACATGACAACTTACTAGAACAAAGACGTTGGAGAGGTCCAGTCGAAAGCTATAGAGAAGAAAGGTTCCACTGCTCAGATAAACACAGGACAGTAAAACAAATTTGCCAAAGGCGTTCTGGTCTTCATGTATAGCGCAGCGGTCCACACCCTGTCCGCGGATGTGTGAAATCCAGGGTCCTAAATACAGTCAAGTTACACGAACAGCACTGCGATCCTGGATGTTTAGTGTACCTGGATGGATAACAAAATAATAAGTGTATTTATCATTATTCTTTAACGATTAATGACGAATCCTCTCCCAGAAGGGAAAACTATGCTGATAAAAAAGAAAATTAACTGGAAGCAGATTCTAAATCACAATTTCACAAAGAAGGTACTACAGATGAATAGGAAGTAATTGTCCTCTAAATGAAACTCACATTAAAGTACACAAGTAACAAGATTTGTATTGTGACTTTACCTACTTAAAGGTGGATAATAAAAAAATAATATTCCTAATGAAAATAATTGTGATTTTGAAACATATAACAAGTATTAAATCATTTCATTTCAGTCCTCACATGAAATGAAGACTCCAGTCATATCAGCTACCTTATAAAAGCTGTATTTTTTCCATTAAGGGGTCTCCTCAGGGGGGCAGCCATGTCGAGATCACATGACCGGCCGAATACTTTTTGCTAAATCCAAAGACTATTTACAGACATTCTTTTATATTGAGATACTTTCTTCTGCGGCTCTATCATAGGAGAGAGTATAACGTCAGCTAGCGTGTTTTAACAGTAGGTCACCGTTTAAGTAAACTCCACACATAGTTAATTCCTAAAGGATTGTTTAGTGTAAACTATATTGTAGAACAGCGGACAGGGGGTGAATTCATTAAGTGGGTCTCCTTGCCAGTGTACCGCTATGTTACGCTTTGTTTTGCTAAACTTGAAGGCTACCCCTTGGTAGAGGGGTTCTGCTGTTTAACAGGCCACTTTTATTAAAATTAATGAGAGAAACTGAAACCTGCAATGTAGAAAAGAAAGTCCTGCCTTACAGATAAGAGCCAGTCACCTTTTACAGACATCGCCTGTCAGTCATCTCGAGAAAGTGCATTAGCTTGACCAGCTTTCTAAAAAGAAGCACAAGTTATGATACCATTGTTGGCAGATTTAAAGCCTACTGCTGATTTGAAATATGTTATTTGATTTGTTCCAAAGATGGCCACAAAGTGGCCTGACTTTTCTTGAAAGGGACTTTGCTTGATCTCAGTAACTGCCCTGTTATTGGTCACTTTCACTCATAGATTTATTTAATCATGGCTGACTGACAATAGTGAATTTCTACAATGGCATTGGCAGCTAAAGATTTATTTGAATGAGACTGCATCCATGCCCCTAAGTGTCAGTGTACACTACAGGTCAAAAGTTTAGTATCACTTACTCATTCTTATTTTTCACATTTAAGGATAATAGTAAAGTCATTAAAACTATGGAAGAACAGAAATGTAACTATAGGAATTGTGTCCTATTTTAAAAATCCAAATTAAATAAAAACGGTGTTATATTTGAGCATATTGAAAGTAGCCACCCTTTGCATAGAATTTTCAGACATGTGCTCTTGACATTTTCTCAACCTTGAGGTATCACCCTGGGATACTTTTTAAATAGTTTTGAAAGAGTTCCCATCAATACTGGGCACTTATTAGCTTCTTTTCTTAATTATTCAGTCCAAGTCATCCATTTTAAAAACTTTTTTTTTTAAATAACATTTTAGTTTTGTAATGAAATAAATGAATATGTTGGTACAATTATATTTTTGTCTGCAAATGCAAAATTTTTGAATGGCAGTGTAAGTCCAAGACACAAATAACAACAAGAAAAATATTACTGAGTGCACCTTTAAACATTTAAAGAATGCAAATTCATCAGAAATATGCACACATTTGCATATAATATCAAACGTGATTTAGACCCTGCAGCAAAGATCACAACTGCTATTTATGTTTTAATATGATCAACTCAGTGGTTGGTAATTGTCAGACCCTTTTGCTACAAGGTTCTTTATTTAACTAAATATTTCATAAAACTCTGGTGTAAATGAAGATGCTTTTGCCATTTTAAATATTAAATCGGCCTATAAGGATAATAGATTTTCAAAAGCCACTGTAACCTATTTTGAAACATAAAATATCATGTTTACCACAAACAAAATATCACTTTAAAGGTGGAATAAGTAACCTTAATCTTTGTGTCTTCTTGGACTTTTGTCATCTAAAATGATTTTTAGCGTCATCATGCAATTTACATTTTCTGAAGAAGCTTAGCAAATGCAATCCGAGGTAAAGAGGGTTAGATTTAAAATATTTAAAAGTTCTTAAATGTCCAAAAGCTCATTTTCTGAATGTGAACTCAGCATTGGACAAATAGTTCTTGACAGTTTATACTCTTGAAAACAGTGTAGAACATTCTGAGAATCTCAATCAAATGACTTTTTTCATCTACAGAACAAGGTAAGGCTAATTTAAGTTTGTGTAAAGAAAAGACAATTATATAGCCCTAACAATATTATTTTTTTTTTTATTATGCTTTATTCGTTTGGTAATTTATTTAATTTAATACAAACAATAATTGTATAGGGCTGTATAGTGTTCCAAAAAAGCACACTGAAGCTTTTCTCCTATTGTGTTTATTTTAATTTAAAACATATTTGTCCACAGAAAATGTTTTTTTGTACTGTGGACTAATTCCATGACTGCCATCTATTATTTTGAATAATGGATGTCTAAACAAGCTAGAACAAGCTACTGGGTTGCAGCATCAATTAATTAGCATATTAGCATTAATTGCTAATATTGTGAAATTAAACCAAAACCATGCCTATAGACATCCTGTAATACCTGTAGGCTGTTTCAGAGAATCAATACAAGTTGGTGCAATGACATCAGGAGAAAGGGGTGTCCTGGTATCTGTAGCTTGTGCTGTGAATGCACTAGGAAATGTCATTCCTCCATCCTTTGTCTTCCCACGTAAAATATATAAAGACCACTTCTTAAAGGATGGACCACCAGGTAGTGTTGGGTGTGGTAATGGATCTGGATGGATGCAGGAGGAGGATTTCCTCATCTTCCTGGATCACTTTGTTAAACATACAAAGGTCGGTCCTGAGAGGAAGGTGCTACTGTTGTTGGACAACCACAGTTCTCATCTTTCAGTGAAGGCGGTCACTTAATGCAAAGAAAATGGGATAGTACTCCTTTCTTTCCCACCCCACTCATAAGCTACAGCCCCTTGATCGTAGCGTCTATGTCCATTCAAGAAGTTAATCAACACAGCCAGTGATGCATGGATGAGAATGAATCCTGCAAAAACAATGACAATCTATGACATCCCAAGCCTGGTCAGGATTGCATTCCCCAATGATGCTACGCCAAGCAACGTACAAGCTGGTTTTAGATGTACAGGTATCTGGCCTTTCAATCCAGACGTTTTACAGGAGTGTGACTATACACCATCACAGGTCACAGATCGCCCTGAACCATCTGCCTCTCTGGCCTCCATCTCAGCTGACCAGCCAGCCCAAGCCTCTACCTCAGCTGACCAGCCAGTTCAAGCCTCTACCTCAGCTGACCAGCCAGCCCAAGCTTCCACCTCAGCTGACCAGCCAGCACAAGCATCCACCTCAGCTGACCAGCCAGCCCAAGCATCCACCTCAGCTGACCAGCCAGCACAAGCATCCACCTCAGCTGACCAGCCAGCCCAAACCTCAGCTGAGGCAGCCCAAGCCTTTTTCCCACTTGACCAGGCAGGTCAAGCCTTTTCTCAGACTCAGCCAGACCTCTCAACTCAAGCTGCTCAAAAAGGTTTCAGTCCTTCTGCTCTGCGTCCAATTCCCAAAGCAGGACCAAGGAGGATTGCCAGGGGAAGAGAAAGAAGAGGCAATCAGAAATTCTGACAGATGCACCTGTGAAACAGGCACTTGAAGAGGAAGCAAAGAAGAGGACCATTAAAAAGAAGTGAAAAAAAAAAGAATAACCCTGCCATCTGGAAAGGGTCAAAAGAAGAATGCAAACAAGCAAAAGGCCCAAGCCCAATGATCAAGAGGATTCTGAAACCTCAGATGATGAGAATTTCTGCATTGTGTGCATGGAACACTTTGAAACTCGAGACCAAAATAAATGTGGGTCAAGTGTGTAAACTGTCAGTTCTGGGCCCACAAAGCCTGCACTCCAGGGGCAGCCATTTACAACAGCACACACACACACACACACACACACACACACACACACACACACACACACACACACACACACACACACACACACACACACACACACACTTAAACAAACTCACACAGAATTTCTTTTTGTCGACTTTAAATTGTTCAGATAATTCAAAACAATGTCTTCTTTATTCTTCATTAAAGTGGATCTTATTTTAGCAAATTACCTCTCATCGTTACATCCATCCCCAACTCGTTATACAACAGGTTGAAACAACGGAACTCTTTGTATTTGACAATAACTCATAATATATGATTGTGTAATAGATGTCCAAGTTAGTTTGAGAGATCTAGCACAAACAACCACTGAGTTACTGACGCTCAAACAAAAGGTGTTACTTTCATCCCCGGTCTCCCCTATAGGCCTATATATTTACGATCTGCCTGTAGAATATACTGCCAAATTAATCTTCTTAGATCATCAATTAATCTTCTGGTATTTGTATTACGTAATACAAATTTATCACATTCTTTGATATCAACAAATCACTGCCACATGTAGTAATAAGGCCATGTTTGATTATTATCATAAAATTAAAATATCCAAATGTGTCCCCGCCCACCAAATTACGTCAAACAGGAAGTAGCGCAGCAGAGGGAAGTGAAGTCGCTCCTTTTCGCGTAGAAGTTGTCACGTCAACTGCTTCCTTATAGCAATGGCGACTGTTACGACCGCGTCATTGGTGTCGACAAGACTTCGTGGAGTATTACTAGTTGCCATTCTTAACTGCGTATTAATTCGACCGGTGACAGCAATATCTGAGCCGGGCAAATGGATCCTGAAGGTGGACAGCGTAAGTGCATCATCTGTGCTGGTGCAGTATCCAGGCTAAGTGAAATCTTGTAGAACTACCTTGTAGAGTGATGACAGTACATTATGTTTCGAGACACAACACCAGTCAACAGTCACCGTATATGAATGGGAAGATACTTGAAATGGGGCTTGCTAATATGAAACTTATGTACTAGCTAGTCCTGTAGGCTAAACAGCATAGGTGTCAATGTGTTTAGGCTAAACTATTGGCAATATAGATTATTACTATAAAATAGCTAACTACATAATGCTAAACATGTGGTAATAATCAGTTTAATAGTCCTGTTGTACTCTAATATACGGCAGCAGTAGACGGATACCATCATATGTAAACCAGTTTTCAAATTGTAACATGTAAAAAAGGAATCCATTTTTGGCGACCAATAAATATTGAGTATTCATGCTTTTTGACTCTTTCAGGAAATGATCAAGAAGCAAAACTACTTCTATTTTCCAAAGACAATGTTCAATGACAGTCTCATTGAATTGAAGTGTGAGTATATTCTTGAATTGATCAGTTTCTTTGTCTTTTCAAATCAGTTTTGGTAATACTTTACAAATAAGTTTCCATTTGTTAACATAAGTTAATGCAGTAGGTATCATGGGGCTAATGTTAACAAATAAAACCTGGGGCCTGGGTAGCTCAGCAAGTATTGATGCACACCTGGTGTTGCGAGTTTGAATCCAGGGTGTGCTGAGTGACTCCAGCCAGGTCTCCTAAGCAACCAAATTGGCCCAGGTGCTATGGTAGAGTCACATGGAGCAACCTCCTCGTGATTGCGAATAGTGGTTCTCGCTCTCAATGAGGCATGTGGTAAGTTGTGCGTGGATCACGAAGAATAGCATGAGCCTCCACATGCTGTGAGTCTCCGCGGTGTCATGCACAATGAGCCACATGATAAAATGCACGGATTGACTGTTCCAGAAGTGGAGGCAACCGAGACTTGTCCCGGATTTAGGTGACTAACCGCACCACCACGAGGACCTACTAAGTAGTGAGAATTGGGCATTCCAAATTGGAGAGAAAAGGGGATAAATAAAAATGCTACTTTAAAATATAATAAAACCTTATTGTAAAGTGTTACCTCAATCTAATGCATCAGAGAAGGTTTGTCATTTTTTGAATGCATTATGCCTTGTGTTAAATTAATGCTCATGTTTTAGGGCTCACCGAGAAGTGCGAGTCTGTAGACCTCACTATATCATGGTATTTGCGGAGTTCCCCTTGCCATGATGAAGTGTTTGGACTTGATGTGAGTGTACTGTTTATAAAACCATTTCAATATCAATATTAGCTACTGTTGACCAAATTTGCAGCATGATAACATGCATTTCTGCTCCTCTGAAAAGGCTGAAATGGCAAAACAGTATTTTGGCAATGATCAAGTGCAACGTGAAGGAGGCAATGGATTCTATATAACCCACAAGTACTCTCCGATAAAGTGCACCCAACACATGTCTGGAAATGTGGTACGTGGAATCATCTTTTGTTCATATTACATCAGGTTATAGGCGTAGTTATATTCCGGTCAAATGAAGTACATTTTAAGATATTTTGTCAGTGTGTTGCTGAATCTGGATTAATGAAATCTATGATTATCTATTGATTGTATTATGTTTTGGCTTAAGTTATTATTTAGATAACACTTTACAGTAAGGTTCCATTAGTTAACATGAACTAACAATTAACAATACTTTACAACATTTATTAATCTTGGTTAATGCTAATTTCAACATTTGTAAAATCAAACGTATATATTAACATAAGTTAATGTACTATGGACTAACATGAACTAACATTAAACAATTGTATTTTTAATAACTAGCATTAACAAAGATTAATAAATGCTGTAAAAATATTTTGTTTATTGTTAGTTTACGATAATTAATGCATTAAGCAATGTTAATGAATAGAACCTTATTGTAAAGTGTTACCATTATTTATTTTTTACAGTTGATACCTGTATTTGTTTCTCAGTGTTAACATGAATGTCAACGTATTTGTGGTTTAATGTTTGTTCACTTTTTCTCGGTTTTCTTGACACCACAGCTTGCAGTAAAGGAGCTTGATAGGCCAATAAAGCTGGAACCACTATATCAGGTGAGTTAAATTGCTCCTGCTTTAAACTGATAGTCATTTTTATATATATATATATATATATATATATATATATATATATATATATATATATATATATATATCAAATTGGTGGCTGCTGTTAAATTTCTCAATGCAGAGAAAAGTTTCTGAAACAATGCCTCTTTTTGCAGTCAACCACAACAACTCAAGGCAGGCGCAGAAGAGACACAGAGAAGACTGAGGAAGAAATAAAAAATGTGGGTTATTAGATGAATGTGAAATAACATGACTTTTATAAGGTTCCTGGTCAACAACAAGGTGTTTTAAGACTTGAATACAGGTATTTGAAGGTTTTCAATGTTCCCAATGTTTGCAGGATCAGGGTGCCACAGACAACAAATCAAATGCTGCAAAAAGCAAAGACTCTTTATCAGTGTATACACTGGTGAGTATTTAAGCACAGATTAATGATTCATAAATGCTTTATGTATAGATATTGCTCTTTCTTTACAGCGTTTTTTGTTATTGTTTTGGCAGAGGTCTAAAACAGACAACACAGTGGCACGAACCTGGGAAGACAGTCCTTATATGTTCATCATCAAAATTGATGAGTCTGAAACCACAACAACAAAATGGAACATACAGTGTAAGTTTTTAATTTCTGGGATAGTTCACCCAAAAAAAAAAAATTTCTCATCATTTACTAACCTGCATGCCATCCCAGATGTGTAGGACTTTTTTCTGCAGCTGAACACAAATGAAGATTTGTAGAAGAATATCTCCGCTCTCTTGGTCCTTTCAGTGGAAGTGAGTAAATGATGAGAGAATTGTAATTTTTGGGTGAACTGTCCCAAAGTGACGTTTTGAAGTGAGGTTGCATTTAGTAATCAACTAGCCGTAGAGCTTGCAGAGCTAGATATTGATTACCGGTTTGAAGTCCTGTGCATATTAGCCCTGTTGTTTATTCCGTCCAAGAATTGCTTTTTTGTATGTAGAACTAATATGAGGTTCTTTTGAATTTCTTGAACCAAAGTGGAGGTCAGGATGAGGGGACCCCATGACTATATTTCTGCATCTGAATGGCCTTTGATGATTGTGAGTATACATTGTTCCTTGTTTTGGTTGTGTATGGGTATGCTCTGTTGGTTAAGTTCTTGTAGGTTAAATTTTTAAAAGTTTTTTGTGCCGAATTTGGTATTTATTTATTTTACAATAGCTTCCACATTGTGTATTTCAAATGCTCCATTTTCATTGTGGCTTTCCAATGTCCTCAGTTCTACATGGTTATGTGCATCATCTATGTGATTCTGGGTGTGCTGTGGTTGGCTCTTTCGGCTTGTTACTGGAGAGACCTGCTGCGGATACAGTTCTGGATTGGAGGAGTGATCTTCCTTGGCATGCTTGAGAAGGCAGTCTACTATGCAGAGTTCCAGAGTATCCGCTATGATGGCCACTCAGGTAACGTGAGAAGTCATCTAATAAAAAAAGTGTGTGTGTGTGTGTGTGGATCAACAACATTAAAACCACCTGCTTAATATTGTGTAGGCCCCCCTTGTGCTGCCAAAGCTGCTCCAACCTCTATTCTTCTCACCACAATTGTACTTATTATTGAGTTATTGTGGAATTTGTCAGTTCAAACCAGTCTGATGTGCCATTCTCTGTTGATCTCTCTCAGAAACAAGACTTTTCTGTCTGCAGAACTGCCTCTAACTGGATTTTTGTTTTGTTTTTGGCACCATTCTGAGTAAATTCTAGATACTGTGTCTGTGAAAATCCCAGGAGATCAGCAGTTACATAAATAATCAAACCAGTCCATCTAGCTCCAACAATCATCCATGGGATTATCTAATCAGCCAATCATGTGGTAGCAGTGCATAAATCAGGCAGATACGGGTCAGGAGCTTCAGTTAATGTTCACATCAACCATCAGAATGGCGGAAAATATGTGATCTCAGTGATTTTTGGAGCGTGGCATGATTGTTGGTGCCAGATGGGCTAGTTTGAGTATTTCTGTAACCGCTTATCTCCTGGGATTTTCACACACACAACAGTCATGAAATAGGTCAGAACAATGTTAATAAAAATGGATACCATTGTTAACAAAAAGTAGTGATTTGTGAATTATATTCACACTTTGCTAAATTGAAAATGCTACAACTACACATGATGTTTTACCTTGTGAATTTCATATATATTTTTTTTATGTACATTAATTTCAACATGCACCAAAATAGTTGAGATGGGCAATTTAAGACTAATAACAATTTGATGAGTGAAACAGGAGATGTTAAACAGGTGAGGAAATTGTGTCCTAGTATATAAGGAGCCTCCAAACAGCCTAGTCCTTCAAGAGCAAGGATCATTTGAGACAACAGATGCTTCAGCAAATAATCCAGCACTTTGACAACAATGTTCCCAAAGACAAAGTGGAAGAATTTTGGCCATTTTACCCTCTACAGTGCACAAAATAGTTAAAAGATTAAAGGAATATGGTCAAATCTCTGTGCGTAAAGGGCAAGATGAAAACCACTTCTGAATGTGCGTGATCTTTGATCCCTCAGACATCGCTGTCTTAAAAAATATTATTCATCTTTAATAGATATCATGAACATGGACTTGGGATAATTTTAGTAAACCTTTGTTAGTCAACGGCATTCGCTGCTGAATCCACAGATGCAAGTTTTAAGACTTTACTATGCAAAGCAGAAGTCCTAAATCAACACTGTCCAGAAGCGCTGCCGACTTCTCTCATCTTAGATGAAAAGTAGAACAGTGGAACCATGTTTTTTGGTCCGATGAGTCCACATTTCTAATAGTTTTTGAATAACACAGCCGTCGTGTTCTCTGGGCCAAAGAAGGACCATCCAAGCTATCAGTGTCAGGTCCAAAATTGTCTGCATGGACCAGGGCTGTGTCGGTGCCCATGGCATGGGGAACTCACACATCTGTAAGGGCACTATTAATGCAGACAGATATGTAAAAAAAAATTACAAATCACTCCTTTTTTGTTTTATTAGCATTTTTCATACTGTTGTACTCAAATGAAAACTGTTTAGATATAGTGTTATACTAGTTGTTTTGAATGAATGATCTATGTAAGTCAGATGGTCATTATCACATCAGGGTCTTTAAATGACATGCTGTATATTGTCATGCTGATGACATACTAAAAGCTGAAGGATGTAATTTTTGTGAAATTAGCGCCACAGAATGGAATTGCAAAAATAAACATTTTCAAAACAGCTTTCTGAAAATGCCCCCAATCTGCCATTGGTGAAACAAATAGTTGGTCCCAATAGAGGACTAACGTAGAGATTGTACTAACCATTGGTTGATCAGTGTTGGTGGGCGGGATCTAAACTGGTCGGTCAAAACAAATGGTTAAGAGAAGATTATTCTAGGGTTTTTCCAGTAAGCATCGTTCTGAAACTTCATGTAAACAAGAACTGTGATTTTCTTACACCGTAAGAAATACAAGGGATTAAGAGAAAGCAGTTTAACACATCCAGATTTCTCCTGGAGAACACTGCTTAATGTGGCCATGTAAACACTTAAAAAGCATTCAAACTGTTTTTTGAGGAGTGCGCATGTGCACGAACAGGCCGGATAACAAATGTCGTAGGATGGAGCCCAGCAACAAGTCAAAACAGTGAAAATAATTAAACATTTCTGTGAATAAAGTGGGAAAATCACATACACCATAAACTATACCAATTTGTTCACACCAATGTAAAATATTGATGTCCCTCGCATTTGCATTTTACATAGGGGGAATCCTGGAGTTTTATGTAACCGGGAAACCCCACTATTGAAGTGCAGTTCTGCTCTAGGTTGTGATCGAAAGTTAAGAAAACAAACACATCAACAACTCTGCAATATCTAGAAATAAAGCGAAGCTTTGAGGAATAAAATCGGCAAGTCTCAGATAACAGTTTTGTTATTTAAACAAGTGTCGCCGGGAAATTACGTTGCCGTGGAGAAAGCTGCTTACTGCTTGCATGTATACGTTAGTAAAGATTATGGTGCTTATACAGTGCATGTAAACTGGAATGCTACTCTGCTTTCTTGTAATAAGCCGCTTTCTGATTTCCATGTGAACATTGTCAGTGTTACAGTTTTCAAGCAAATTAACCTCAGAAATTGCTTACTTCTAATTGTCTCTGCATGGTAAATGGTCTGCACTTGTTTTAACCTTAGAGGTTACCAAAGCGCTTTACATTGTGTCGCATTCATTCACATTCACAAACCAATGGTGGTGATAATAATAATAATAATGCATATTAAGAAATATTAATGTTGTAAGTGATGATGATGATGATGATGATGATGAAAGTTGAAATGATTGTAAGAAAGCAGTGGTACAAGAGACGTGAAACTAGCACAACTAGGTCTGTGTAGTAAATCGGTTGCCTGAAACAACGATCAGTTTTACAGTTTAGCACTCATTATAAAAAAATTATTTACTGTTGAATGCTGCAGTTGACAAGTTTGAATTTAGAATCCCAGAGAGCCATGTAATAATGCTGAATATCCTAAGATGTGTGTTAAGGGCTTATGTTTACTGTGACAAAATGTTGTTTAATTAAGCTCTAAAGCCTTGGTAAGATTGATAAGGTGAATGTAGTTTTTATGATGCGTGTTTGTAGTTCAAGGTGCAGTAGTATTTGCTGAGGTGCTTTCAGCTGTGAAAAGGACCCTGGCCCGAGTGCTTGTCATCATTGCTAGCCTTGGATATGGCATAGTCAAGTAAGTTGTTGTTTAAGCAGTAAAAAATGTTTAAGCACTGTAGCCTCACACTTAAAATGGATTAGAATCCTTTATTCAGTTTATTGAAATGCCATGTTCTTTAAAAATCAATTTTTCCTCTGAGGGGAGAAGACTTGTTCAATATTATTTTTGTGATTCAGTGCTAAACAAAGTAACCTTAAACCTTTTATAAAAGATCAGTAATGCCCATCTCAAGTATTTACCATTTTGGCAACATATGAATGCATAACACCCTAAAGCTCTTCAAATAAGGATGTTTGGTAACAATTGTTGACGTGATGACGCAACAAGCGATTTTTCATTTTATGCGTAATTGTGTATGTACCGTATCTCACAAAAGTGAGTACACCCCTCACATTTTTGTAAATATTTGATTATATCTTTTCATGTGACAACACTGAAGAAATAACAATTTGCTACAATGTAAAGTAGTGAGTGTACAGCTTGTATAACAGTGTACATTTGCTGTCCCCTCAAAATAACTCAACCCACAGCCATTAATGTCTAAATTGCTGGCAACAAAAGTGAGTACACCCCTAAGTGAAAATGTCCAAATTGGGCCCAAAGTGTCAATATTTTGTGTGGCCACCATTATTTTCCAGCACTGCTTTAACCGTCTTTGGCATGGAGTTCACCAGAGCTTCACAGGTTGCCACTGGAGTCCTCTTCCACTCCTCCATGACAACATCACGGAGCTGGTGGATGGTACAGACCTTGTGCTCTTCCACCTTCCATTTGAGGATCCCCACAGATGCTCAATAGGGTTTAGGTCTGGAGACATGCTTGGCCAGTCCATCACCTTCACCCTCAGCTTCTTTAGCAAGGCAGTGGACGTCTTGGAGGTGTGTTTGGGGTCGTTATCATGCTGGAATACTGCCCTGTGGCCCAGTCTCCGAAGGGAGGGGATCATGCTCTGCTTCAGTATGTCACAGTACATGTTGTACTGGGCCCAATTTGGACATTTTCACTTAGGGGTGTACTCCTGTTTGTTGCCAGTGGTTTAGACATTAATGGCTGAGATATTTTGTGGGGACAGCAAATTTACACCGTTATACAAGCTGTACACTCACTACTTTACATTGTAGCAAAGTGTCATTTCTTCAGTGTTGTCACATGAAAAGATATAACCAAATATTTACAAAAATGTAAGGGGTGTACTCACTTTTGTGAGCTACTGTATGTGGTTGTAAATCTGGTGTTTTCATCTTAACCATCTGTGAATGCAACAGGACATTTTGAAATTTTCTGCAGTGTCATGCTGTGAATCCCCACCCACACTGAAATCTCATTGGTCTAAGATCATGATCCATATATCTGTATATTAAACATCAAATATCTTCTTATTTGCTGTGATTGTATCATATCGTGTGGAAAGAGAAATTGCTTGTTGGTGGAATTGTTTTGCATTGCGCCTGGTTAGGACACTGTGCTAAAACTAATTTTAAAGATGTGGAGCATTTCACCATAAGAAATATGTTCTGTATCCGTCAGTGGTATTTATATATTTGCATTTGTAATCTGCCTTTACGCTGCAGGCCCAGACTAGGAGCATTGCTGCACAGGGTTGTGGGGGTGGGAGTGCTCTACCTTCTCTTCTCTATCATAGAGGGTGTCTTGAGAGTCAATACGGTAAGGAGAGTCACACCACAGAAATGGATTACACAATCTTTACTAAGTAATGAATGGAAACTATTACAAAAACCCTCTCAACTTTTGCCACAAACCTCCCCAATTTAAAGTGATAATGATGTTTCTGCACCCATGCCTTGTGAAGCTTAATTTTTCTCTCTCACAGGAGCACGGTGGTTCAAGCAGACTGCTTTGTGACATTGTTATGGCCCTCATTGATTCTTGTATTGTGTGGTGGATATCCTTTCGTAAGCAACCATCTATTAAGGCCATGTGATAATGCAGTTCTCCCTTTGTGCAGATGCCACATTGGCTTTTACATCATGTAGATTAGGACAGATCATTGGAAATAAATGTAGAAGCAACAGAGTAGAATTTATGATTTTTGTATTGCAGAAAATAGGCATGTGATGGTACCATATTTCCACATCACGATAATTGCTGAAGCTTTTATCATGGTATTGAGATATATTTCAACCTGTTTTTGTAATGTGTGTGTATGTATGTGTGTGTGTGTGTGTGTGTGTGTGTGTGTGTATATATATATATATATACATACGTATATATACGTGTATATATATATATATATATATATATATATATATATATATATATATATATATATATATATATATATATATATATAAACTTTTAATACCAAACTGGCCTTTTAAATTAATAGAGAAGGACTTTGAAAAGAACCCTGACAAAAAAAACTAATTTAGCCAGGTGCTAATATATAGCTAGGTGCTAGGTACAAATTTAATAACTGCAAGTTCACTCGCACTGTATTGCAACATTAGATTGCGTTGCATTCCAACTTGAACTTAATATTGAAATCCTCGTTGTGCCACATTGACATTATTAATTACAATTTAATGATATATTTAATTAAAATTAGTTTGGAAAAACAAGCAGAACTGTCACAATTTTATCTTGCTGATATGCATGAGATGATTGTCCCACTGATGGTGGCATTCCTGTGTTTCGCTGCCACGTTTCTGCCACATGTTTTACACAAAAGGAAACTGTCTTCGGCCGACATTTCCTCTGCATTTTTATGGAACCCATAATACTTCAACACTTCTGACTTAACGCTTTTAGAAGTGATGTACCATATTACCGAATACCATCACATGCCTAGCAGGAACTTCAGGAAGCTGTATTAGGGAAAGCCACAATGTAAAGATTCAATTCGATTCTTATTTAATTGCTTTACAAGGAGATTTTCTTTCCTGTGTTGATGCATTTTCTATTGAAACGGGGTAAGCTTGTCCTTTTTAAAAAATAAATAAATTGGCAATAGCCTTTAGTTTGTTACAGCCATGAACCTTGCTATTCAGTTGCAGGTGGTATTAGGGGAGGGGACATTCTGATTCTAGAGAGCATTTGATTGGACAAAATGAGTGAGTGCAAGATGATTCATCAATACTTTTGGTCTGTTTTCTTGGATGAAGAAGACTTAAATGCTTATATTTGATTAAAGTTAGTTTTGTCAACATGTATGAGTACGCTAGCATATTAGATGCCCTCAAAGCTAATAGACATGCACTAAATACCACAACACTCTTTCAGTTTAATGGGTTCTTCTAGGTTTCTTTTGGCATTTATTATTTCGGTGGTTGTGGTATACATTTTTGATAATATTTTGGGAATATCTTCCTTCTCAACTTTCAGTCTTTTCTTTAAGCTTACCTTGCTACTAGCCTAATGTGTACCTGCCTTTGTTGGGCTGAATGCTGGTTTTGGTTTGCAGTGTATGAGCCTTTTAGGACCCTCTGATCGTGATGGAACTGTAGGTGTGTGATGGTGCTGCTCTTCTCTTTCTTTCCCTTTCTCTTCCCCCTATATTGTTCTGCCAGGCTGAAGATGACCTGGTGTTGCTGGCTGCCATCCCCTTGGCTGTTCTCGACTCTACCCTCTGCTGGTGGATATCCTCAGTTTCTCCATTACTGTGTCTCTGTTTCTCCCCTTTCTCTCTTGTTGTGTAGCAGTGGGCATGTCTATATGGGATGTCAATCACCCCTCCTTTTGTCCTCATTTTCTCTGCAATTCCCTTGATTTTTTTTCTCCTTTTGTAAAGATTGAAATCAGAGAAACATCAAGGGACTCAGTCACATTTTAGTCAGTGGTTCAGGAATACTTGCTTCTCTGGCTCTTGCTACACTCTGCATGGGTCAATAAACTAAAAAGCCTATCAGCACCTCATCCAGTGCTCCATTTAGACTCCATGTTTAGTTCTCAGTGTATTATTTTTTGCTGTAGAGTAAGGTGTGTGTGTGTGTGTGTCTGCTTTAGATAGATTGAGTTAGAAAGATTCTGAGCCTTAGTGATCTGAAGTAGCCCTTGACACCCAGTCACATCTTCATTAGCCTGGCCCAGACAATGAAGCTCCTTCGGCTGAGGAGAAATGTGGTCAAGCTCTCCCTTTACCGACACTTCACCAACACACTCATATTCGCCATCATCGGTGAGCACAAGCTGCATGTTACTACTATATTGTGCATAATGTCTTTTCATATGTCTTTTGGAATGATTGCAGTGCTTGCAAATATTTTGTTCATTCTTTTCTTACTCTTCTCTATTATTCAACTCCCAAGTTTTTTTTACAAACTTTATAAACTCTACTGAAGAAATGTAAGACTATTCTTTAAATATCTCCCATTGACCCTGATTGGTCTGTATCTGGGTCACATGGTTTATTATTGGAAAGTGAACCTTAATTGGGGAGACTCCATCTCTCTTTCTCACTCATTTCCATTTCGTTATGTTTAGTTTTACAACTTTTCATATTTTTACTAAAACATTTTATATTATTATTTTGCTGTCTTGCAAGCACAGTTATTTCCTTCAGGAAATGCAAATCTAGTCACAGAGAATATTTAATGATTCTCATTATGAAATCCTGATTCTCTTTCAGTTTCTGTTATATTCATTATTTGGACAACAAAGACCTTCAAGTTATCAAAGTGCCAATCTGTAAGCATTCTTTAGTAATATTTGATTCATGTTCATTCTGCATGACAGTTGTATCTTTTTCCATATAATTATCTGGCATGTATTCTTGCAGGACTGGAGAGAGCTGTGGTTAGATGATGCCTTCTGGCGCTTTCTTTTCTCAACTATATTGCTCGTCATCATTTTCTTGTGGAGGCCATCCGCCAACAACCAGAGGTTAAACAATTCCCTACATTCATGGGTCATCTCTAAGGGGCCGTTTAGACTGAACGCTTGGGCTAAAAAACTAATAGAACAGTTGTATCTTGAGGTGCTTTCTTAAAAGTTGATGTTCTTTGTAACCTGACATTGCATCTAAAAAAATTTGCTGTTCATGTGAGAGATGCTGAAAAACAATGAACGGCCCCTAATTTGTAAGTGTATTAAGGGTAGTTCACACATGCATTGGTTTGCTGCAACCGGAAGGCATTCTTTTTTTTTAAAGAGAGTTGTCTAATTCCAGCAACATGAGTGACCGTTGGCAATGTGATAGGGGTCCAGCGACATGCCAAAGTTGAGAGAAGTTTAACTTTATGCAAATGAGTAGAAATGTGATGCATCAACTGCCAATAGTAGTGAAGATGTTGGAGCTCATGTGATCCATCTCCCATGAGATACTGTAGTCGGTAGTCAGCAAAATGGAGACGTTGATGTTACTGTGAGCGATAGGGCTGTCCCGATTATGAAATTTGACTCAATTAATTGTCAAACAAATAATTGTGTAATTGTGTTTTAAAGCTCTCACAATTCTGACAATTATGATTCTATCATGCGTGTATGAACCCACAACCACAAATAACATTTGCCATTTACATTACACAATTGTTAAATTAAAGTAAAACTTTGAAATATTTTTGCGGGAGTTTGGTCTGAACCTCCACAGATGGCGTGCACATCACGGTTTTGAAGTGGTTAATCTTCACATGCTCTTCAGTAGCTGCACTCCTTGTGGTCCGCAATGCTGCTCAGTTTGACAGTCGGAGTTCAATTAAACGAGACACCATTAATTTCCTTATTTGGAGAGTCAAATATAATTGGAATTTAAAGTGCACAATAATCGCGGTCATCTCAGATATCTGCAGTTAGATCGAATAACTGCGATCAAATTATTATTTAATAATCGCGACTGGCCAAGTGAATGATTTCTGTGCTCTATGATTTGTCTCTGCCCATTTTAAAAAGTTGATGCATAGAAAATTGTGTCAGGAATTGTTGCCATTCTAAGTGAGTTTGATTTATGTTGATAATCTGTGCATTTATGGGAATGGTTCATGATACAATGCATTATTCACTGCTGCAATTTATTTACAAATGTTTCCCCTCCGAAATGTGAATTTTAACAGCAAGAGAAGTGATTCCTTGTCAAAATATAATTGTATCATATTTTTACTGGCAATACATCTTGTTTGTGATCAGATTTTTAAAAGCTATGGCCAGTTACGCAGCCCATCAATACAATTTTGACAACCAGTGGCAGGAACGTCTAGTAGTGATAAAACCTCAACCTTGCGACCTCCAGTGAAGAAATCGATGTATGTGTGAAAAAGCCATGCTGTTACAATTGAAAGTGTTATGTACGTCGAGGTGATAAGCCTCAATCTTTGTACTTTTGAATTCTTCAGATATGCCTTCAGTCCACTGGTGGATGAAGTTAGTGAGGAAGAAGAGGGAGAACAGCTAATGAATGATGCCTTTGGTAAGTGTTTTGATTTAACAAATTAGCAGGTGTAAGATTTCAGTAGTGCACTGTATTTAAGGATGACAGATAAATAATTCTGCACACAGGACCATTGCAAGCTGCCATTTTTCTTCACTCAGTTAATGAAATAGTAATTCAGAAATGATTCAATATATTATTATATATAAATCAGACATGCTGGTTACATAGCTTCATACTAAAAGAATAATCCAGGTTCAATACAAGTTAAACTCAATCGACAGCAGATGTGGCATAATGCCAATTAGCACAAAAATGTATCTGGACTTGTCCCTTTTTTTTTTTTTTTTTTTGTTCTTTTTAAATGTTCTTTTTAAAGAAAAGGAGAATACAGGCAAAAACATTTTTTGCGGCAATCAACATTATGCCACAAATGTTGTTGATTTAATCATAACTTGTATTGAACCCGGAACATTCCTTTAATCATTGGAGGCAGCGCATTTAAATGCTGACTATAAAGTCTCCATTTCTGGTAATCAGTCTTTGTTTCTTATGCTTTTGTTTGACTGCGTTAAACTGGTTCTAACCAGTTGTACTTGAATCCACAGAGGGTGTGAAAATGAGAGGAATGAAACCAGAGACCAATGGAAATGTAAACTGCAGCAAAGTGGTAATGCACACCAATACTTGACCTAAGAAAAATGAATGTTTATTAAGGGAATAGTTCATAAAAATGCACTATTTTTATAAAAATATAAGATTCCATCATTATTTACTCACTCTTATGTTGTTCCAAACCCGTATGACTTTGTCTTCTGTGGAACACGAAAGGAGACTGACAGCCTCAGTCACGTTTCCTTTCATTGTATGGAACAACAATGTTTTCATTTCTAGGTGAACTATCCCTTTAAGAGTAATGACTTAAGTATTGTTGTTGTCAATGTAGGATTGCTTTACCTGCTTCAGAGATTATATATCTTGTATTTTAATATAAAAAAACATGTTTTTATATACTAAATCACAAATTTTTCCATAGAGTTCAGAAATCGCATTCAAGATATTAGCTGTTCATTTTAAAACAAGCTGAATTATTCTTAATCAGTCTCATTCCTTCTCCATTATTATGAAGTAATGCTTTCCAAAATGAAATGATTTAGCCATTTCTACATCTTCAGTTAATACTTTCTCAATGCTGTAAAATCGAATTAATATATTAATTAATATAAAAACATTTTTTTTTATACTGAAAAACAATCGTTCATGTTATGTATTACTGTGTGCCAGACATCAGATTTATGTCATCGAATCCTCCATCTCACAAATCAGAAATGTTTTGTTTTTTTCCCATCTAGGATGAAGATCTCAGATGGGTTGAGGAGAACATTCCCTCTTCAATGGCTGATGTGTAAGTCCAGAGATCATATTCAAGCCATAAATACTGAAATTATGCAATAGTAACAGTATGTTTACAATGAAAAAAATATATATTTTTTTATCATTATTCAGCATGGCTTTTGATTACTTGTACACCAAAACGCATCATTAGTTTGTCTGTAAAACGTCTAGCAATCACTGCTGTGTCATTAACCTTTTGTTTTTCTTTTACAGTGCCCTGCCGCCTCTGCTAGACTCAGACGAGGTAAGTACAATACTCTGAAATGCCAGCAGTGGCTGCTCTTTGAGCTTGTAAAGTAGAGCAGAGAGCGATCAGACTGTCGCGTCACAGTGTTTACCCTCGCTCCCTCTCCTTTGGCCGTTTTCTTTCTGCTTGGAACAAAAGGAGTGTTGAGGTTTTGTCTGTCTAATAAGAGCTCACTTAAGCTTGCGTTGGACATTGTATATTTGAAACCTCTTAAAAGAGATCAGAGATTACACACTACAATACACGCAGGCTTTTTACAGGTTTTTATGTAACCGTATTGAATATTTAGGAGATTTCAGTGTATTCCACAGCCATTCAAATAAAAAACCTTGATACATTTTGCTTAAACTGTAAAAGATAAATTGATTCAGCTCTCTCCCATAACTTTGGTATTGATACATTTTCTCTCCAACAGGAGATCATGACGACGAAATATGAAATGTCCAAAATGGAGTAGGTCTTTAAAGATGTATGTATTGTAAATATGTATGTGTAATACAATGCACAATTGCTTTATCCCAAATGATAAGAGCTTTTCATAATTGATGTCTGTAAATATGTGGGACGATGAGGGTAATGCACTAAACAACTTTTTGTTTTATTTTTAATTGCCTGTTTGTATTTATATTTTCTCAGAAAATATGGTGTACGGGTTTCTTAAATAAGTGTATATTGCCTTTTTCTGTTGTTTATGTATTTAAAGTACACAAATGTAATTAAAACAATAGTTTGTGCATTGTGCTCTTTTATAAATCAGATTTGGAATCAGATGGAAAAACATGTAATAAAGCCTTTTTTTTTTTTTTTTTTTTTTAAATTCGTCAGTATGTTTTCATACAATAAGAGTACATCTGACCTGGAGGTATTTTCAGTAAAAGTGGCCATTAAGTGTCACCTTGCCAGCCTGTGGTTCATTAAGCAGATTGCTTTTCAACTGGGATTTATATATATATATATATATTTTTTTTTTTTCATTCCCCTGGAACTAGATAAACTGCTTAGCATGGGACATATCTAGCAATGTATGTAGAGTTCAATAATTTATTATAGCTACAAAGAAACAAAGTTATTATTGTTGATATTCTTTAACTTTAAAGACATATTGATTTGACTGCATATTCTGAAGCCTGTACAGTCCACCCATCTTTGTCTGTCGATAGTTATTGATTTCCTCTCAAAGCCACATTCAATAAGTCTGTCATACGGAGTGTCAATTTCACCAACTTGCCAAAACAGTCTGAATATCTGTCCTGTTTTGTCCTTGTTAAATCTGCTCATTATCTGTTAATACATCCACACAGTCCTTCATTAACCCTGCCACTGCGGTGAGCAATAGTAAATATCGCTCCGAGACCTGTTGCTAGGCATTCTGTTAATCTGCAGTTAACGTGCTAATAGCATGATCCCGGAGAATAAGTGCAAATAGTTGACAGCATAGTGGTGGTCAAGAATGGTGCAGTCATAATTACCTGAGCTTAATAGAAATGTTTTGGGGATGAAGTGGGATATTAAATTGCAATTAAAGCACAACATTGAAATATATCATGATTTCCATGAAATCCAATATAAAATAAAATTTGCCGTAATACAGTGTCCATACTGTATTAAGGGCCTTATATAATGTGTGCTCCCATAATGGGAATTATGCACCAATATAAAATTCGTCCTCCATTTTTGGAGGGTGCATAAACAAACATGTTCAGCATTAGCTGTGCCTGTTGTGCAATTGCCCCAAATGGCAATTCTAATTAGTTAGTCTAATTATTAGTTGGCAATTTTGGCATTTAAAAAAAGTAATCGCAAGAAAAAACAGAGAATTACTTTGTTTAATAGAGGTTTATTCATGTACACATAATAACAGTCTAAAAACAAAAACACAGAGATTAGTGCACATTCCGTATTGAATTCACAATTGGGAGGCTGGTGGGCTGTTATTTCAAATGTGTCTATTTTACATAGTTATATCTAGTCAAAGGAATGCTACAAACAGAATGGCAATTAATATAAAACTAAGTGTCTTTATGATATCGGTACTTTGTGACCAACAAGATTATAATTTCAAAGGAGTGTTGTTTATAACAATATAAAATCTCACTAGTAGACAGGCAAAACATTTACAATGATGGAATGGTAGCAAGAACTGCACTGATGATCCTGAATTATTGCTTTTGATATATATTTTTTAAACTATGTGGATTGCATCTCTCACCATGGTGAATCGTGGCGTAAACATGTGATTACTCCATATTTTGGGGGAAGGGGGGCAAAGCTCCTTGCTGAGCGAATCCAATGCAGATCTATTCCTCTTTGTGTGGGGTCACACGTTTCCCGCCTTTTTCTCTGGTAAATGATAACAGAAGAGATTAAATATATTACAATATGTTTCTACATTTAACATTTTAAAATAAATTAATATTCACAAATGTAGTCACCGAGGGTATTTTTGGGTTATTGTTCATTAAAAATAAATAGTGAACTTTATAAAACAGAACAGAAACCAATACACAATTCCTTGTGACAGTTCAGTTAAGACAGTTCCTCAGCCTCAAGAACACTTAATTGTTTGTGGTTCCACATTCACATAGAGAAATTGTGTGTAAATAAAGTGTAATTTGAATAATTTCACAAAATAATGTGGCAAAATTTAGAGAGAAACTTCACAACGGCTCAATTAAACTACCTGTACTTTCCTTCGCATTGACTGACACTACAGTGCACAAGTTTTAATTCTTTAAAGGGGTTTACCAATGTCTTTTGACATGTCTACATCACCAGAACATGTTCAAACAGACACAGATGAAGGTGATTAGGACATTAAGAATCAATACAGATTTCCCTGATTCAAAGAAACTTGTCTTTGACAGTAACTGAGATAAATTTCTGCATAACTGCAATCGTTTTCAGGTTGAAAAGGTTTCAGACTATTGTCCAGGATTTCCTTCTTGGCTAACTGTTCAGTGACTGAGAACACAACTGCACGAATGATGGAAGCTGCAACCTCATAGAACATCCTCTTCAAGGTCTCTTGGTCATTTGTTTTGGTGTTCGCTGACCCAGAAATTGACGCTTCACAGTAAGCCCCCCCAGTCTCTAACTTAACACTAGTACTAGTCCTAATTTAGAATCTGCTTTGTCATTTCCATTTTGCTGCAGATCTCTTGAGTCAATTGAGGCTGCACACTCACCGCTTTGGGCAACTGCATTGACAGCATCGAACTTCCCGTCTTGATTGAGGATCTTCCCATCCTTTGGACAAGTTTTGCCACTAGAGTCTATGTTCTCCTGGTTGGTCTCCTCCTCCTTCACATCATTCTGGATTGTTGCATCATGATTGTGTGCCGTGGTGTCCTCTGATGTAGCATCCAAGCATCCATTCTCACCGTTGGCTTTGGGCTCTGTCTGGCATCCACCTTCTGGCACTGAAACGACTGCGTGAGAATTGTCTGATGGTTGACCATGAGGTGTGCTAGTGTGGGATGTCTCCTCTCCATCAGAACTCTTGAGCTCACCTGCCACCTGAGCTTCATTATTACTCTCACTCTGAGCTACCGTCTGCTCCTCTGTTACAGTCTGTGGGACATCAGTTGCCCCAGCTGTATCATCAAGGACGTCCATGTCTTTAGCCTCGTTCTCACCAGTACCATCGCTCTCTTTTGGCATTGTTGTACCCTCCCCCGTGCCCATGCTGGTACTCTTCCCCTTTCGCAGTATGAAGTTCTTCAGCGACACAGCACGGTTGAAGTGAGTCCTTTTTGCCTTGGCTGTCTTGCCTGAGTCTTTACCTGCCTGTGGTTCATCAGTCTGCTCTTGCTCACCTGCTGGTTCCTCCTCTGCTCCACCAGTGTCAGCTGCCCTCTTTGATTTATGAATAACTCGTTTTTTGAAAGAGGTCCAGATCTCATTTGCATGCTGGTCCACAGATTTTGCATGCTGTGTGGTATCAGTTGCTCCTTTCTCCTCCTCACCCTCAGCATTAGTCTTCTCCTGTGTTTCTACATCACTGGACATCTTGACGTCTTCTGTCCCCTGTTCTACCTCGGGGGCATTTTCATCTTTTAGATCCAAAGAGTCTTTATCCTTTGGTTTGTGGATTCCAACAACCGATGAATCTCTCTTCAGACCTTGAAATGTCCATGATCTCTTTAGTTTCCACTTTTTTTGCCCACTGTGCTCAGACTTTGTGATGGAATCCAATGTCCCGGTGTCTCCTGCTCCATCTGAACTTGTTCCCTCTGCCCCTTCAGCATCCTTAGGATCATCTGTGTTTTTTTTGTGACTCTTTTGAGCCATAAGTTTCTTAAAAGAGTGCCAGCGTTTCATGTGTTTTGCTTTCTCAGTGTTGGGCTTGTCTGGCTCGTCTGCTGTCTGAGAGGCTTCTGTTTGTTCAGCCACAACTCTGCAGACTTCAGCATCTTCCAGTCTGTCTAGAGATTTTGACCTAACTTTTTTCTCTGTGCTTTTGTGTGAGAAAATTTTAGCGACAGGCTTGCGGATGAAGTCCCTAACACTAGACTTCTCTCCTTGCTTTGGCTTGGCACCAGCTGCCTTTTGCTCTTGGGAAGCATCCTCATTTTCTGATACTTTTTCAATAGTCTGGCCATCAACTGCAGCCTCACTAGGTTCTGCTGGCTGACTAGATGCCTGGTCTATAGAGTCTGCAGTATCCACTTGATCGCTCCTTGTTGTGGCCTTATCCTGCTCCTCGCCAGTAGTATCCTCAGCTTCTGTATGCTGTTCCTTCTTCTTCTTCCTCCCATTACTTTTCCAAGCCCACTTTTGTTTAAAAAAGAGTCCCATATTTTTTCAGAAGCTTGCTTGGATTTGCTATCAGCTGGTGGCTCTGTGTTTGGAATTTCCTCAGTGGTAGGTTGTGTTTCCTCAGTTGAAGCTGGGGCTGGAGCTGACTCTACATTTGTGGTTTCCACCTCAGGTTTGGTCTCTACAACATCAGCTTGGACAGGCTCTGCATTAGCCTCAGTTGCAGCCATATCCAAAAATGAAAACTCCAACTATCTGGACTTCCTCACAGAAAAATATGTATTTCCTTGTGTTCTTTAAAGAACTGAGTTCATTGATGATCAGCCAACAACTCTGAAAGTTTTCTTATCCAGCTTATTTCCATAAGAATTGGGGAATTCTGCATCATATGCCGTGTAGAATATAGGGAACTCAAAGCTAGAAGGAAAGAAGACAATCAGTTTTAAATTGGCTGCATATTTCAATCAGGATTTAAATGATAATTGTATGAGTGTTTTATTTTACAAGACTTGATACTGGTGATCTACAGTAGATCTTATGATCCTGAAAAAAATCAAAGCAAAGGATATTTTGTCAAAATAAAGTGTGCATCATAAAATCTCATGCTGACTTTAAGAGCCTGACACCATTCACCTTAAAGGCACAACTGTACAGATGATCAGTGATTTTGTTTATCAGTTGGGCTATTTTAGGAGTTTTGTTTGTGTTTCCTGGTGTCCAATCCAGAAGTAGCGTATTTTTTATGTAGTTTAATATCTATAATTTAGATATGGAGCTGAATCCACCTCATTGCATAATGCGCACTTACGTGCATTCACGCAAGGACATGAAAATGGAAAATACAAAAGTAAGTCCTCATATCGTTGCCCATATGATAATAAAATCGTATTTTAAACCTCACCTCTGGGTCAAGTCATATCTTTTAACACTGGGTCTGTTTTGTAACTCTACAGATGATTCTTTTGTTGCTGTTTTTATGTTAAGAATTAATGATGCTTAAAGCAATTTAATGCTTCCTTTGAATGACCCACTTGCAAATTTGAAATTATTTTACATTGTCTATTCGGTGTAAGAGGTTAGAGGCGAACCATATGTGACATAGTTATATAATTGATTTATACAAGGCACCTTATGACTATATATTTATATATACATATTCTTTGCCTTGTGAAAGCCCAATAGATAGAACAAGACTTAATTGGATTTCACCATGACTGAGTCTGTTTACTGATGGGGCACATGACCCTGCTTGCCCATCAGACTGACACTGGGACAATTGAGACTTGACGGTTTTGCCCCCTCTTTTCAAGGACAAAACCCTTGCCCTTTGTTATGCTAACGCAAGAGAAGAGATTTTGAGAAGCTCCCTCAATATAGCCTTAAGTGTTGGCGCAAACCTTGCTTTGCAGAAATGGAATATAATTCTAATGAGAAACGAGGGAAAAAGCAATGCAAATGTTCGAGACAGCAGGTGCCAATGCACTTCAAACCCTAATTTGCATTGCTAATGTTTCCTTAACCATTTCCTCCATTTTGTAAAAATACCAGTAGTTGATATCAACATCGCCGATTTATTTTAATTGACGTCATTTCACGAGTAATAGGTTATTTGCCGAAACGAGACATGCAACTTCTGTTGTGTCTGGAAAACATGCTGAACAATGGTCAGTCACTTGTTTAGGTTTGAACACCAATGTACCTCATAATAATCATAACTTTGTAAATAGATATCACTTAGAAGCCTCGTGCCATCGGTAACACGTCAGTCGCCGTGAAAGTGGGCGATGTGGAAATTAGGAAATCATCATGCGGCGGGAAAACAACAACAAAAACCCAAGCGCCATACAGGCACGCGCGCATGAATCGTCTATCGTGGTAAAGCCATGCTGGTTACATTCTCGAAATATTTACAGTAATGTAGTATTGATCCGGAGACTCTATAAACACTTAAATGTTGTTTTTACTTTGGAAAAGGAATTTCATTCATAAATATTAGACTAGAAGCAATTTGTAGCAAATTCACACTTGAGTGCGTCTTATTATAATGTGCGCGAGGGCAGTCTGGCACGTTTGGCGAAGAAGTGGATTGCATGAATGAATGAAATAGTAACAGTTGCTTGAGCACACAATTAGCAATCGTGAAGCAGATGCCCGTATTCATAAACATAAAAACAAAGCGGGAAACGAATTCATTGAACCAAACGCGCAATTTCACTATGCCAACGAATTCAAATCCAGGGCGCATTCATTGACTTGCGCATATTGTCCATTCCTTATAAATCCCTGTACTTCATTATAATATCTCCAGCTTGTGTTAAAACACATTGTTCAGGCACAGCAATCAAAATAACACGCACACATTTTCAGACACAATAACAATTAAGTTCAGTACGTTTTCAGTCAGAACAAACCCCATTATAACGGAAGAGGCTGCAAACCTTGTTTCTTGTGTCTAAATCGGTCCTGTGTGCTGGAGGAAAGGTGATAATCTGCTGCAGACTGGAAAAGACACTGAAACTAAATCCCCTCTCGCATCCTCATGCCTTGACTGAGGAGAGCTCAGTGTGTGCGAGTGTGACTGTGTATGGACATTTGCGCGCGCGGGGACGTTGAGAGTCGAGCGCTGGTACTAGACACGCAGCTGCGGCTACATCTATCTCACCCTGTTGCCCTTAGCAACCAGCCAAGGAGACCACCCCCACCCTGTCACTACCACCATACACACCCGCCCCCATGACTAAAGGGCCGTTCACACTGTACATGTTTTTGAGTCTGTTCGCGCGTAATAGTTTTTCTATGTAACCAAGCCATTGACGGGCGCCGCGTCTCGCTGTTTTTTCATCGTCTCGCGCAGCAGCAGCAGCACCGCGTTTTTAGACCCCGTGCCAGGTAAAAAAAAGAACGTCAACTTTTAAAAGCACGTCTTGAGAAACGTGTCCTGTTGCGCTGCTGCTTTTTAGTGACGCTTGAATCTGAACGCAGGGGCGAAAATTTCATCAAAATGTTGGGGGGACAATAAACATAAGAATTCTCAAGAACAATTTTTGAAGGGGACAGCAATAATACAGGAAAAATTGTATTTGCAAGGATACGTGTACACCGAGGAGAGCCTTAACTACTATTATTAGTGTAGCATGGAGCTAAAACAGGCAATATGGTGTCTAAAATGTACATCACTTAATATCAACTTCTTGTTTATTAAACTTGTATAAAATCAAAATCACATTTGTTATCATGCTGATATCTGGAGGAAAAACTGCACTCTTCGTGTGATATTATATTAGATTAACTATATTAAATTATATAAACCGACTAAATCACAGTGAAAGCGTTAAAATCTAAATGTGCACCCGGACTAGTCTAATCTACAAGACTAACGTTACATCACGTAGTGTATGCGTACACTCTATGGATGTGTGTGTGAGTGGGGATATACTACTGTATTAAACAAGCTAGGTAAACGCATACTGTATTAAACAAGGGTAACGTTAAACGTTAATTCGCTAACATAGCAGACTGCATCAGTGACAAAAGTACATTGGTAAGTACACAATCATATTTGTTTTTTGACATGATTTATTAATGACTCAGAATCATTAAAGAGAAAATAATCACTTCATCCGATGTTTAAAGTGAATAAAATAACATTGACTTACTTGAGTTCCACAACTACTTAAAAACTTTGTTCTTCTCTCCCGCCACCGGAATGTATGTGTGAAGGTCGTGAGGTAAAAGGGGCGGAGGCAGTGGACAAGGGGGACTCAAAAATGTTTAAAACTTTTTTTTGTTGTTGCCCCGTTTGCATTTGTATTATTTTATTTCTTAAACAATTATTTTAAGAATATATCATTATATTATTTACAATACACCTATTTTAATGATATTTTTTGGGGGGGGGGGTGTCCTGACCTATGTCTGAGGGTGACTGTAGGGGGCTGAATTGGATTTGCTTATAGTATCTCCACTTGAGATTAAAATCTGCGTAAAATTACATATTGCATAATTTCACTTCAAATTGGCTGCAGCAGGTCCGCGTAGTCTACATTGTTGTTTCTGTGCCCCAATGAGATTGAGAAGTGCCCTTATGTTCTGATGGAAGACGAAAACTTCCCACATAGAAATGTAAACAAGCTGACCTCATTATCTTAGGGACCAATTGTTTGAGAATCAAAACAAAAGCGTGTGCGCACGTTAGCTTGATGCAACTGGCCTGTAAGAAAGAAAAATAAAAGTCACAGCAGTTCCTCCAGAGACCCAGAGGCTTAGCCGAGGGATGAAACCGAACATTTGGGCCACAATTGTATTTGTCTGTTTCCCTATTTTAAATGTCGGACAAAAATCGCCCCTAGGGCAGAATTATTTGTGCACTGCACTGGAAATGCTTCGCTCCGTGATGAATATTTCATACGACAGAGCATCTGCAAGACAATTTCCCGCTTTTTCTTTTAGCTTCCTTGTGGAGGAAGCCACGTCTGTTTGAAGGACTGAGCAACCACGTCGAAGGATTATCATGCTGTCAAAGAATCATTGTAAAATCATCATCATCTTCATTCAAGCGAAGGGGTGGAGCATAGGGGATTGGCCAATTTTAAGTAGCGACCTATAAATAGCAAGATAACAGGAGTTTGTTTTTACAGGAGGCGTAGTAATTTATGCTTGTTGTGAATATGGTTGACAACGCATGCAGATGGTGTAGAGAGGTCAACGTGCGGATGCATTCAAAACATGCACTTCCACAAATGTTTGATGATTTGGGAATTATAGGCCCGTAACCACTTCGCCCCCCAACATTAAGATTAGTGGTCAATCAGAAATTTACCAGCTCCCATTCTGAACACGTATCACTGTGCATGCTCAGGTAGGGCCACCCTCGGCATTTCACTGCAACAGTGAATGATCCACCATTAACTTCTGATATGCTATGCATCCATTTATGCGCGGGATTCGCAGATCCAATAATATCACGTAAACTGCTCGTGCCATCGTCCAATGACAGGCTGTCTTACATCCTCTTTGAGTGGCACCTGGGAGAGAGTGACTGTCTTATAATGGAGTTTAAAGTTCATTGGTTGCTCCCACGAGTCAACAGTCCAATGGCATTTTTTAAACTCAATTCTCAATTGGTGAAAGAAAAGGAAAGCCAAACAAAAAAGAAAAGCCATTGGCAAATGAATTAAGAAACCAATTGCCAAATACCTTTTTAAAATGTAATTTAAAAGGTGCTTTTAAAGTACATTAAAAAGTGCATTTCAAAAACTCATTAATGTACTCATTCATTGCTACATTTAATGACAATTTAAACATAAATATAATTTATTAATGCACAATTGTATTGTTATATGTATTGTCTATTTATTTGTCCATTTATAAATTGATATATTCACATTTTTTATTTTCAAATTAATAGATTGATAATTTATTCCTTCATTCCTTCACTCCTGGGCTTCCATAGATGGCAAGGTGAGTAAAGTAGAGAATTTTCATTTTTGGGTGAACTGTCCTGTTAAGGCACAACAAAAATATACAGGAAGGAAATATAGACATTGTTGTGAATTTGTTGAGCAAAAACAAACTTAACTGCAATAAATTTGATTTAGAAAGTGACTAGTAATGTGATTATTTTTTTCCAATGAAGTATCAATAAGGTATTGTATTGTATCAGTAAAGTAAATGTATTTTACATACATAATATAATTTTAATCCCAAGTAGGGGAAGCACTGTTGCCTCAGCAACAAGGTCCCTGGTTCAAGTCCTGGCTCATCCAGGGCCCCCCTGTGTGTTTGTGTGGGTTTCCTCCAGGTGTTCTGGTTTCCCCACTGTCCGAAAAACATGCAGGTTAGTTAATTGGAAAATCTAAATTGTCCATAAGTGAGTGTGTGAATGTGTATTTCTGTGTGTATTAGCCCTGTGTTCAGACCCTTAACTCAGTACTTTGAACACAGTACAGCTGAATTATCTTTGGCAGCAATTATAGCCTCAAGTCTTTTAGGGTATGATGTGACAAGCTTTGCACACCTGGATTTGGGAATTTTCTGCCATTCTTCTCTGCAGATCCTCTCAAGCTCTGTCAGGTTGAATGGGGATTGCCGGTGGACAGCCAATTTCAGGTATTTCCAGAGATGTTTGATTGGGTTGAAGTCCGGGCTCTTGCTGGGCCACTCAAGGACATTCACGGAGTTGTCCCTAACCTACACTTGTGTTTTCTTGGCTGTGTGCTTAGGGTCATTGTCCTGTTGGAAGATGAACCTTCGGCCCAGTCGCAGGTCCTGAGGGCTCTGGACCAGGTTTTCATTTAGGATATGTCTCTATTTTGCTGCGTTCAGCTTTCCTTCAACCCTGACCAGTCCCTGCCGCTGAAAAAATTTCCCACAGAATGATGCTGCTACCACCACCTTGCTTCACTGTTGGGATGGTATTGCGCAAGAGTTGAGCGGTGCCTGGTTTCCTCCAGATGTGGTGCTTGGAATTGAGGCCAAACAGTTCAATCTTCATTTCATCAGAAAAGAGAATCTGGTTTCTCACAGTCTGAGAGTCATTTAGGTGCTTTTTTTGTGTGTGTCTTGCGAGGTGGAGAAGCTTCCATAAAGCCCAGATTGGTGGAATGTTGCAGTGAGGGTTGTCCTTCTGCAAGTTTATCCTATCTCCACAAATGATCTCTGGAGTTGATCAACCAGAGTGACCATTTGGTTCTTGGTCACCTCTCTTACCAAGGTACTTCCCCCCCGATTGCTCAGTTTGGCCAGGCAGCCAGCTCTAGGAAGAGTCCTGGTTGTTTCAATGTTTTCCATTTAAGAATTATGGAGGCCAATGTGCTCGTTGGAACCGTCAATGCAGCCAAAATGTTTTGTAGCCTTCCCCAGATCTGTGCCTCGACACAATCTTGTCTCAGAGCTCTGCAGGCAGTTCCTTTGATCTCATGCCTTGGTTTTTGCTCCGATATGTGTTTTCAGCTGTGACCTTATATAGACAGGTGTGTGCCTTTCCAAATCATGTCCAATCAAAGGGTGGAAAAATCTCAAAGATGATCCAGAGAAATGGGATGCACCTGACCTAAATTTCAAGAGTCATAGCAATGGGTCTGAATACTTCAATTTTAATGTGATATTTCAGTTCTAGCCTTTTAGCATAAGGCAGGAACATAACAAAAAAATAAAGGGGTCTTAATACTTTCTAAATGCACTGTATATCACACAGGATTCTTATCTTGGCAGCCCACACAAACTTGCCACTAAGACTGTAAATGCACATCTGATGTCACATATGCTTAATGATCAGGAACAGGAAGATGTTGTGCTACTGTTGTGAATTGCCCAGGCTGTGGTTGGAGTGGGGCAAAGGAGCCAATGCATGTATTTCTGTTACACTAATGCCTTGTGACAGCGTGCGCTTGTGTTTGAGCAGAGGGGTGAAGATAGGGTGGGGTGTCTGCACTGACAGATTTTACCGAAGGCCGCATCAACCCCATGGCTCTGACTTTCAATTCCATTTCCCATGCTCTTATCTGCTACACAAGGTCTTATTTTAAGATGCTGATGTTGTGTCGGAATGACCAACATGTGCTTCTGCACGCAGCTGTAAACACCGGGATCAGGAGTGAGCCTATTAACTTCTGTTAAGTCAGGACATATTTGAATCTAGATTTTGAAGCATCCAGTAGCATTTAACCCAAATATTTTAGATGAAGGGAAGTCTCCTTTTATAGGAGGTTATTTAGGTAATGGCACTTTCCATGGGATATTAATTTGTGTAATTAGCTTTCAGCTCCGCTGTGTGAAATAGATTGTGCTGGCATACTTCACTTCTCTGCAACCAATATATGAGAATTTTGGTGGATTGAGCATTTCTTGGCAGTCCACCTCCTTTTTTATTTCCTCACCATCCCAAAGCATCCATCTGGAAATGGAAAGGGCAGATCTGATCAAACACAAGAGACTTATTGGTGAGCTCAGGACCTCATGGGTTGGCTGCTGTTGGGGTGATGATTCAGCAATATCATAGCCAGTGTTAATCTCATCAACAAAATCACTGGCGAAAACATTAGTTGATGAAGGTCTTTTTGATTTAGTCAACGATAATGAAGACAAGAAAAAAGGCGCATCATGATAATTAAACGGTTTTATTAAAGCATACTATTTATGAAAATATGAATAGATAAAAATTATACTGCAAGATATTAGATATATATTAATCTAACACGTTAATAATTGGGGATTTCTCTGCTTGAATTGAACATAGGCAAAATTAACCGCTTCAAAACGGGTTAAATACCTCATTCAAATGCATATTTATACATGATTTTAAATCACTATAGTAGCCTATATCCACAACATATATGTAATATAACAACTTACATGCACAGTGAAGCGAATTATCAGGTGAACTTGAATTAAATAATGTGCTAGTCAGAATGTGTAATTTGCTTTGCGTAACTTGTGTTGTGAATACACTTTCCATAAGAAACACACTGCATGAGATGTTATATCCTTTCACTGAAAATGAATAAGTCTCTAAAGTATAAATTATTCAGAAAACAGTAGGATAAAAAGTAGCTAATTCTTCAGTCTATTCATTATTATTTTAGGAGCTCTGTTTTTTCACAAGGACAGTAGGCTATGTATAGTTATATGTTTTATACATTTTTAAATTAGAAAACGTTTATACATTGTTTGAATATTTGATTAAAATTTGGTCTGTTACATTTTTACACGTGTCCATTTTGCATATCGTCATAAACTAAACGATTTTATTTTCATTGACTATGTCATTTTCATCAGACTAAGACTGACTAAAACTAATGGAAATGAGATGACAACATATTGACTAATTTTAAAGGAGATCTTTGTAAAAAGTCAAACTATGACAAAAAAAATAAATAAAAATTAACACTGATATTAGCACGCACGAAGAGTAGTTTGAAGAGTAGTACTGTCTCAAATGCAACATTATTGCCTTATTACAACATGTAAGGCTTCTCAAAAATTATGTAAAACACACGTTCTCTCCTTTGGTGTTGCCACCAGCTTTTGCATGCAAGTTAACCTCCAAGTTTGAAATGAGTGCCCAAAATTGGCATTTTACAAATATCAAGGAATCACACAGTTTGGGGGGATGGTAAATCATTTAACTAATATTTATAAGGTGCAGTCTACTAAAGTTTCAATAGTTGCTACCGCCACCATCTTGACAAGCCATCGTGGCCTGATACCCCCTCCCCTGCCGCTACAAGGATTGGCAAACTTGCCTCAAACTAGAAGCAACCTGCTGCAAATGAGCTTGAGATTTGCCACAAATGTTTTCAGTCCACCAGTAGTGGTGAACCTGCAGCAAACCTTTGGCAAAAATGTACAATTTGCCACTATTGTCAAAGAGTTAACAGTATGTGGCAACTAAAGAGTTTGCCACAAAAATTATTTGCATGTAAAAATAATCAGTGGCAAATTTGCCAGAACTCTCGATTTTTGTAAGGGTTGTCCAACATTCCACACGTTTGTTTTGGTTGAATAATTATATAATTTGGGCACTTGTATTTTACCAACTTGAAAGTTGAGAGTCACAGGAACTCGACACAGAATGTTCCAATCCCCTGACATCAACCCCATTCTTCCCAGTTACTGACAAGTGCCATCTCCCATCAGACATCAATTCAAATGTGTTTACCTTTTCCTGTGGCGCTACTGTTAGCACATTGCGAGAGCAGCCTCAGACACAGGTTTTGGTCCCATGGAAACCAGGGAATAACTGCATCCACATAATCAAATATTAGCGAGATTCGGATGTAATATTTTCCCTCTAAGAGTACATTGTCACTTCACTGATGCTTAGGTTTTGGGTTGGGGTTTAGGTTATGGTGCAATAAAATATCCATTCCTGTGTACTGTATTCTATTAATTACAGCTAAAAAAAAAAATAAAAAAAAAAACACTTTACAACTCACTTTTGGCACCACTCTGAGGACATTTCATCTGGAAATTAACATGTGCTAACATGTACCCATACGTTCAACAGCACTTCAATATTCAGCCACTGGGAGCAGTCATTTGAATTTTGGTAAGCACAAACTGATTTCAGCTGAAGAAATTTCAATCCACTGTCACCAAATTCACAGTAAGATCATTCTAAGTACACTACGTCTGATCACAAAACTTGCAATATTTATACTACAAAATTGTGTACAATAGTACAGAAATATGCACCTTAAGAGATGGTTTTGTTTTTAAACAAGCTGTTTTTGTTAAAGAAGAAGGTGCCCTGCAAATTTCACAAAAATATTTTGGGCCTACCAGCAATATTAATTCCTCATACCTTTACTTTTAAAATGACTTTAGATCTTTCCCACTGCCCCGGTGGATAGCCCAGACAAGCTGCACTGCTCGATGACATTTATACTTGTGCCAGATGGTTAATGTGTTCCTTGTGGAGTATGGCTAACGCTAACTTCACGCATGGGTAACCTTTGAGTTGTAGCTGTTCTAACTATCCAAACGCATGCCGTCCTGAAGTGTTTGCTTCGGAGGGATTTTCATGTAATCTCTTTATTAGTGGACAGTCTGTCAATCTTAATCACCGCTGTTGTTGTGGCAGAGCCCAATGTGTGGGAGGAGGGTTGGTAGGAGCCAAGATCCCAACCAATGGTGCCCTATCCTGTCGATTAGCTCCATACTATCTCATTATGTTACTTAAGAGCATTTGCCCACTTGTGTTGGCAGAACACATTAATGGTGTTCATTTAAAAAAAAAAAAAAAAAAAAAAGTCAATGTGTAATGCTTGTTTGTTTTGTTGATTGAACAGATTTTAATGCCAAGTGGGACTGGATACTCAAACCCCTGTCCACCAACAAAATTGTATTTTAAGTCCAGTTCCTCAAAATAATTAATCTGTTTTGGAGCTTACCTTTTTGTTTAGGAATGGTCTGACCGTTTCCCAACACAGCCATTTAAATATCCCTTTAAATCAACACCAAACATGAAAATAGGTTCTTATAATACACACACACACACAATTTCCTTAACTGAATGTGGAAAGACATTCACTACAAAAAACATGATTGTGATTCATTATTTTAACCTTTTGACAGTTTTAATGTTTTTGGTTTTGTTTTAACACTGCAAAATCTAAATATTTCCCTCTCAGAACTACCCTATGGTATTTATTAAAGGGATAGGTCACACAATAATAAAAATTCTGCCATCATTTACTCACCCTCATGTTGTACAAAAAAAAAAAAAAAAGCAATAATTGCGAATGGTTACGGAGGCTATCAATTTGCCTAACATTTCCTTTTTGTGTTCCACAAAAGGACACCATACGTGTTTGAAATGAGGGTCAGTATATGACAGAATTTTAATTTTGGTTGAACGGTTCCTATTCTGAAGTCTCATTTTTGTAGGTGACAGTCACTTGTTTTCAGTGTAACATTATTGGTACAATTCCAAGCTTGACTGGAGAATTCTATGCAAGTACAACATTATTATTGTTTACAGCTTCTTTTAAACACTAACATGGTATTATTAACATTCCGCAATGAACAGGAATGAGTGTTGTACCTTCGAGATTAGTCTGACATGTTTCAGTCAAATGGAATGCGAGCAAAATGCTCTCTCTATTCTCAAGCATGGCAAACCCCTGACATACCTCAGACCATGACAGTCCTTAAGTATCATATTAATTCAGAGTAACATCTCAAAACTGAGTTAGAGCCTAATCAGAGTCAGATTGTCCCAGCTCACATTTTCTAAATTTTCTGATACACATCTGCGGTCAACTTGTAATGTCACATTTAAAAGATACCATCTGCAAGAGAGTTAGAAGCCAAAATTAAATGCATTTACACAAAAAAACAAGTCCCATTTGGTAAGACCATGAGAGTTCTGCAGCCCAGATGAAATTAGCATGTTTTATTAAACCCCCCCAAACATATATCAGCAATTACTGTTAGAGTAAAATGAGCACCAACCTTCAAGACATTGACCGTGTTCAGAAAATTATATTTTCTTGCCACACAAATCTGTTCAGTTTACATCGTCCTAAGGTGGATACCAGAGTTTATATGCTTGGGTTTTATAGGCTTGCAGAGGTATATGGTTCGATTTTTAACGATCTCCTCCTTGACTTGCAAAAATAGGTTAATTTCCAAGATAACGCTGCATTAGAAATGCAATGTGAAGTCATGTGACAACACTGTTGCATACTACTTTTTGAAACCATTCTTGTGGAATAATGCCTTTAGTTTCACTCATAGTAAAAGGCATACAGCCTTTACACAGCATCCAGCAAGTACTATAGTAAACAAGTATTCCATTCCAAACAAAGCCAGACACATGCATGCTTACCCATGCCCAGAACACAGCATTTTCCAGTGTTCACACTCTGTATGGACATGGATGAGATTGAAAGGCCAAGTGCAGACTCTTTCAGCAAAGATAATTTGTGTGCTAATTGAATTTGAAACATTCTTTCATAATCGTTTTGAGTGTTCTTCTCTGGCAGCAGCAGCACAAAAACCTCTTTCAGCATGTCCACCAACCCAGATACACAAAGACACTGACTGCCCCCCCAATGAGAAATCACACAGCAGGTTGCTCTACATGCATTCCAAAGTTACCATCCACAGCTGGCCACTTTTCTTCACTCGTCTCTTTTATTATAGAAGTCATAAAAAAATACATAAGTGCAAAACCGATCATTGATGCACATGGATTTGGTTTAAAGCTTTTTTTGTCTCTGTATTTTGGAAGTTACATCAGTCCAAAGTAGTTTTGCAGAATGCCCTTTTAAGTTTCAGTGATTACAGCATACAGTACAGTTAAATGATGAAATCATTGCAATATGAAAATGTACAATAATTATAGTTCTCTCTGTACAACAACATATCAAACTATACAGTTTTTAACAGCAATGAAAAAGATTCAAGCAAATGCTGAATTCAAAACACATACAAAATATTCAATATTCTACAGTTGACTTTTTTTATTCATTATTTGCCTCTATCAAAGCTAGAAACAACTGGTTGACCAACAATTAAATGCTTAAACTGTGCAAAAAATGTCAACCAGAATTATAAGCAAAATGTAATCAAATTCTAGAAAATTCAGGTAAACATGCTTGAAGAGGTCGTTTTAAATAGTAACGCTTCTAGAGCCCCCATCTTATTACCATTTTATTCTATTCACTCCAACAAAATTAGAAAATTTGTGTCAGCAGAATTAAGTGCATTTTGTAGGGTTTACACTCCTGGCCTTTGATGGCCAGAGTCAAACCATATTTAAGGCATGTGGATGGCACCCAAGTATAACCTTTTATAATAGTTATGCAGCACTGCAAAACAGCCAAACAGATTTAGCAAATCTCCTGCTGAACACCATTTTCAGGTGAGAAATGCTTTAATAAAAAGGGATTGTTCACCAGAAAATGAAAATTGTCATTTACCATCATGTTGTTATAAAAAAAAAAAAAAAAAAAGAAAGTGAACTGTGAAAAATACTAACATTCAGTCTAACATGTCCTTTTGTTACACGTAAACAAAAACATACAGATTTGGTACAACATGCACGTAAATTACAGAATTTTGTATTTTTGGATGAACTACCCCTTTTAAAATCCTATAATGAGAATGCATTTGCTAAACTCTGCACTTTGCTTTTTGGTTACATAAACTGCAGTTTGCTTCATCAGGTGGGAGGGGGTCCTTTGTAATGTAGGGTCAGGTGGAAGGAGCGTGTTAGGGTATTAGACCAATGGCATGGGGTATCGTGTAATATGAAGGGCCAGATCATAACAGCTAGCAGGAGGGCACACAAGATGACAAACAGTGCTGCAGAGGCCTTTCGCGCTTCAGAAAGCTTTAGGGGTCCAAAGAGCCAGGGGCCCCCATGACACGAGCTGCCAGAAGAGGCCTTTGGATTACATGGCTCACTGCACACATGAAAATATCTCTTTACAATTAAACAAAAAGCAGATGTTTACATTGTCCATTTTCAGCATTAAAAATAGTGGGGATCCAGAATTTACTTGCAGTACTGTGCAAAAGTCTTCAGATGTCACAAAAACATTTGCCTCAAGATGGTTATTTATATATCTTTGGCATGTCATCAGGAAATATACATTTTAGACTTTCAAACTTTGGAAATATCATCATTTTGGAAATAGAATAGAAGAACAGGGATCCCTGCAACAGATTGGCTCCACAGAGCCCCCCCGCTGAACATCAAGTTAGTTAGGGATTACATGAAGAGACAATTAAGCAATTAAGACTCTAAATAGATAGAAGAACAGTAACTTCAAGCAGCTTGGTGCATCCGATGTGCCAACAACCAACGAAAACTGTGTCCACGTATACCTAGAAGAATTGGTGCTGTTTTGAAGGTAAAGGTGGTCCTACCAAATACTGGTTTTGCTTTTTTCGTTTACAGTATGATGTTAATTGATAGATGAAAACTATTTATGCATTATTTTTTAAATACACCCTTACTACGCAACATTTTTTTTCACAAGTGCCTAAAACATTTGCACAGTACTGTACATGTTTGATATGTTGATGAAAATGATCCAATTGTGCAAGCATGACCTTTTAAGAGAAAATAATCTACAAAAATATTTCGCAATTTCCATGCATTTGTGGTATTCCATTTCTTTTATACACCACAAAAGCCAAGGCTGCCCTTACAAATCAAATATGAATTGCATTTACTAATATATATTTAAAAAGTACTTTAGCTAAGATTTAAACAGTCATAATCAAAGTAATATCTGCACTAAGCTTCATGTTTAAAGGAATATTCCAGATTCAATTCAAGTTGAATAATGTTGATCACCACAAACATTTAGACTTTCTGGGTTCCAATGAAGCACTCACAATGGAAGTGAATGGAGGCCAATCCATAAACATTAAAATACTCAATTAAAAAAAAACAAAAAAAAAACAAAAGTATAAGCTCTTTTTCCTCATCTTTGTAAATGTGTTTTGACATTTTATATGTGATGAAATTGCTTACCAACCTTTTCTGTGTAAAGTTTAATCCAATTTTACAACTTTGCTGCCATGGCAACGCAATGCTGTAAACCCTAAAATTAAATTGTTATTCTTCAGTAAAACTTGTATGTAAAGTTTACGTTGTCATGGCAGCAAAGACTATTGGGTTTTCCATAATTGTTTGGAAATATAATCTAATTTGGTCAATGTCAAGGTGCAATTTAGCACATGACAATACATGCAAATAAAAACAACCAGATTACAGCAAACAGCTTATTGATCAACAAATTAAGAGTCTGAATAGTAAACACTTTCTCACCAACTCAACTTTGTATGGGTGTTGTCCTCCAGTGAATCAGGGAAACAAAGTCTCTCCTGCAGTCTCTAGTGACAGTGAGGGACAAGACGATAATAGCTGGAGATTAGAAAAGCCCTGCAGGGACTCTATTGTTTACCACATCTATGGCACTGGAGCACATTACAAGCATAATTATGTGTGGGGAGTGCAGAAAGGTGCAAAGTACATCAGAAAATTATGCAAAGAGCCACACTGGCTACACATTAACAGCCCTGACTTTAATCTGCAAAGCCCAAGTGATCACAAATAGTGTTTAGGATAGATCTAGGATGGCACTGTACACTGCAGAAGGTTATGAATTTGCAAGACAGAAAGATGGTGTTTATCAAAATATCTGTGAGCGATATACCTGTGGGTCTTGGTGACGTGTATAAGAGTGATGCTGGAGGTCATATGACATAGTTGGGTGGGGATAGGAGCATGTGTGCAGAGCTTGCTGTGGGTGGGGGCACCTCATGGGGAGCACATTCTCTTCATACTCAGCTCCCCCCTCATCTCTGGATGCCAAAAATGGAAAACTGGAGCAGGGCTAGAAAGATTCACACAAGCAACAAACACTTACGATTGCCAATAAGTGGACAGCACTGTTTGCACTGCAATGTGACAGCGTCGCAATGCAACAAAGGGCAATTGTAAATCGAAAGAGATGGGCTCCATTAACTAAAAGGTTTAAGGCGGCTAACTTTTTGTGCCTTATTTGGGGCTTCTCACTTGCTTTTCCACATTTGCTCTCACTAGCGCTCTCTCTCTTAAGCCCTTTAATGGGAGCTGAAAAATTACCTTGTCCACCTTTCTAGTAGCACATCATCGTGGGTCTTTTTTGACAGCCACTCTTGGCCCTTTTGCGATGCGAGTGCCACCTATGTTTGCGCCCACTATTATGAGAGCCATTAAAGAGCCTGTTAAAGCAGCAGCTCTTTTTCCTCATCTTTGTAAAGCTGCCAATTAGCCGTGAGCACTGAGAAATTACAAGAACCTCTTTGAAATGGAAATTCTCTCTCTCTCCCCCCCTCTCCCTCCCTCCCTCTCCTTCTTCTATAAACAGATGTTTCCCAAATGTTTCTTGTTCTGTTTATATCTTGCATTGTTATTTTAGTATTTTTTTTTCTTGTCATATTTCCTCGACTGTATGCATTAATAAATGTTTGATTATCATCATGATATATCTTTTGTCATTGCTGAATTTTTTTTAAAATAAAAAAACCCTGTCAACAAACATTTTCAACAGAGATTTCATTGACTAGATTAACACTGGATTTGATGCAACAAGGTGAACAAACAATATGAAAAATTACTTATGTAAATCATTAAATAAAAACACCAACAGCAAGGTCACTGAATTCTTATTTTCAAAATCGACTTAGTGCATTACTGTTATACATTTTAACACTCAATATGTTCCCACTAGGAATCAAACCCATAACCAAAAAACAAGCACCATGCTTAACCTAGAGACTGTTAAGGGTGAAAATCCCAGGAGATCAGAAGTCCCCAACAATCATCCATGGTAGAAATCATTGAGATCACATTTTTTCTACATTCTGATGGTTCATGTGAATATTAACTGAAGCTCCTGACCCATATTGCTAATGGAATGATTAGATAAATCACATAAGTAGGTGTTCCTAATAGAGTGCATACACACACCATTATTTACATATGTATATATACATAAAAGTACCTGTGGAACATGCTCTGTCTGAACTGCTTTAGAACAAAGTTGGTGCGACTGGCCCAGCCATGCGCTGATGCGCTCAAGGTCAAAGGTCACAGGCTCAGGAGACAGTGTTTCAGGTGTGGAGGTCTTAAATGGACCAGGATACAGGGGCTTGCAATCTCTGCTAACTGCATGCCAAACACACACACACACACACACACACACACACACACACACACACACGGTATCAAAACAGATACTAGTCTCTTAGGATAAACAAATCAAGCCCATCTTAAGATCCTATGGTTGACTGTGCATTAGAAAGGCATGTTTACAATAAAATGTCTACTCCTTTTCTATAAGCATTAAGTATAATATTTGCAAAAGTTTGCCGCTTTGAAAGAAAATGTGAAATCAAAGCGCACCACAAATGCTTCAAAAGTTTTAGCCCCTTTTCCCCCATGAACCTTTAAAATGGTTTTAGGAGGCTGTTGGCCATTTTTCAAGGATATTAGAAAACAAGCCAAATTTGAGAGCTGCTCTTCCATGATTATCGAGTGATTAAGCTGTAAGAGGGATGCTGCTTTCAGTGGATGGCACCAGTCACACTGACCAATCAGGAGCTTCGGCTTTACCTGGCGTCTGGGGTGGGGCGGAATGCTCTAAGCTCCTCTCCATGCCCTGAAAAACACCACAGATATGTTGAGCATTCACTACATCGAGAGATACACACACACACACACACACACACACGTTGTTAATATGGATTTTAAGCAATGAGGTTTGCTGCTTTACACTGCAATAATGCATCTTTATACTACATGGGCAAAAGTATGTATACACTTGAAGACCATAGCTACAGTACATGTGCTTGTTGAATTTAACTGCAAAACAAAAAAAGGCATTAATTCCCATTTTTGCCATTCTAACAGCTTCCAGTCTTCTGGGAAGACTTTCCACAAAATTTTGGAACACCGTTGTACGGATTTGTTCCCATTCAGACAGAATGGGAACAGAATGTTCGCACCAGTCACCAAAATTCTGTCCAACATCTTTTTTAAAAGGAAAAAAAGTCACAATGGTTTGGAACAACATGAATGTGAGCCACAAATAACAGAACTTTCATTTTGGGGTGAACTATCACTTTAAATCAGAAGGTCGCCATGCCAACACCACAACTAGCAAATTCACAGACCTGCAACCACCTATTGTACTTACATTTCAGCTTGAGTGAAAAAACAAAGCATGCAATCCCTTTTTGCATTTAAATCGCATTTTGCAGCTGGACCAAAAAAGTATGCAAACACATGGTTAATATACTATACATTAAAACAATAACTGGCTCCATGGTCCATAATGTAAATGACAATTGGATGAAAGCATGGATGAAGTTTAAGCTGTCAGACAGAACAAGCGAAGTGTGGATGACTCACTGGTTGTTTGATACTGATAGCAGCATTGTCTGGTTGAAAGTCCACAGGATTTATGTAGACTCTCCTCCTCAAAGGATATTTAGCCAGTTCCTCTGTGCAAGACACACCTGAGAGAATAAAAGAAAACTTTGACGATACACTGGGTAAAGATTACACTCCTCGTGCTTTAAAGCAGAGTTCTCAACTTGTTTTTAATTCAGGATGCAGATTTTGCACTGGACACAAAGCTGTGACCAAATACTGTACCAATTTTTTTTTTTTAATATGCAAACATAAAGGTAGTATTAAAATCAACTTCAATTGCATAGGGCAAGCAATATGCAAAATTATTAACATATGAAAAACTAAAACACTAGGCCAGACATCGTATTAGTATTATCCATATTACAAAGTGACAGATTAATTTGACAAACGATACTAAAAGATCAACTGGATGCATAAACTTGAGTTTTATTTTAATATTTTGGTTTGCCAAACCAAATGTAATATTTGCATTTAGCACCCCCCTCCAATCAGAACAGAACTGCGCCCATTTTTGGGTTATTGGCAAACAACTGATTTAAAGAAAAATAAACTACAAGAATTGTATATTGTAAAAAGCATTAAAGGGCCATGAAATGCATTTGAATCATCTAATACTCTTCAATAAAGTTTGCAATGTACTGCATGGATGGATCAGAATATTGCTTTGAAGAAACATTAGATTTTGATACAAAAACACTGAAATACCCACCTGCAGTGAAGTAAGAGGAGTCTGCATCATCATGGGACATGGAACCACCAATGTCAACTGAAGGGTCCCACTCCAGAACCAGGTGGTCTTGGTTGGTCTGATGAAGAGAGCCCTGAGGCCGAGTGGCCATGGCATGGTCTACAAAATATTCATCATCCAGCACACTCTCAGAAGGACAGCCAGAGTCCGGAGCACCCAGAGCCCAGTCCTCTTCAAAAACCTGCTCCAGCACATTAAAAACTCTTGTTATTAATTAAAATAACAATTTCAGAATATCAGTTCATAAAGGGCAGGAAAACAGTGCATTGTGATCAGTATGTGGAAAGGACACATAAGTGTGTAAATTCATAATTGTTTCTCAAGTGTCCAAATACCTCTTTGGGCCACTATATATGAAAACATTCTGAAAGTTCTCAGAAGACAATGCATAGAAGTGAAGATTCAATACATTATGAATGTCAAGTGGGTTTTGTTGTGCTATGGAAAATGTGGCAATTCATTATGGGGCATCTGGTGTGAGACTCTATACAGTTGTCAGATGTGTATAATGAACACAAGCATGCTACATTTTCAGCATGTCTTTACATGATCAGCTTGGGTCTAGAGAGACAAAGGCTCATACAAGGAACTTGTTCAAATGGACAGCACATCTATTGTAGAGGGGGTGCTTGGCGACCAGACAACTATTCAGGGCATTCAGGAGGTGTATTAATGACTTTACTATTAGAACATATGAAGTCGGATGCTTGAATAGCTTTCCCTTGGGATACATTTCTGAAAAAATACAAAAGCCCATAAGTGAACTGGAGTTGAAATGGTTATATACTTTGAATGCATTCCAATATAATAGAGCAAGTGAATTAGATATTAATAGATTAAGAAGAGACTATGTAGCCTTTAAAAGGTATAGATGAAAATAAAATGGTGTCATTTAGTAGGGCTAGGTAATGATACAGATTTCCCGATCCAATTCACAAGCTCTTGATTAAATTGGATTTCAAATCAATATAAAATCATATGGGTATTTTCAGCTATAATGTCCCTTTTACTTACATATGAAAAAAAACATTCTCTCCCATCTAATGCTGTAAATTATACAGGGGACCCAACTACATACATTACGTAAATATTACATTTTACTAAAAGATCGATCTTGGGATTTTAGAATCTATATCAAGGTCATTCAAATACATCAGAAAATCTATATTTTTACCCATCTCAATCATTTAATCCACCTTAAATGACTTGTATGAAAGAAATGTTATGCATAAGTTACCATTCACATTCATTGTATCTCTTTTCTGTACAACGAAAGTAAATGGTGACTGAGGTGAAAAGTTGGCCTAACACCTCTTTTGTGTTACACGGAAGGAAGTAATTCGGGTTTGGAGCAAAATGAGGCTGCATAAACGTCAGTATACATACACTCAAGTCACCATTCATTGTAATTGGATGGAAAACAGCTACCAGACAATCATTCAAAATACCTTCTTCGGTGATCCTAAATGGATCATACAGGTTTGGAACAAAATGATGGTCGGTAAATAAATGACATCTTATATTTTTGGGTGAATTTTCCTTTGAAACTTTCTTCACACCTGCAATGAACTTAGATAATCTAATTTATATTGTACTCATGCATGTACATTGATATGCAGTATACCAGTCTCATGCTGAGCAGGCGTGTGTGCAGGTGGCCCAGGCCCTGAAAGACACCATTACATTGAAGCAGGAGATCCTGCAGCTGGCTCTCAATGGCCTGGGCATCAGCCGGTTCGCTCCTCTGGATCAGCTCTTCTCCACACTGGAGCAAATCGTTCAGTCGGTCTGCACTCTCTCCCACGGCCTCCTGAAATCCCTGAGATAAATCACACACTTACAACATCATCATTCCTATATGGGTGAATTCCACCAAAAAAAAAATCAAGAGGGAAAAATTGTTGAAGTCAGAAGTTTACATACACTTGGGTTGAAGTCATTAAAACCAATTTAACCACTCCAGAGATTTTATATTAGCAAGACGTTTAGGACATCTACTTTGTGCATGACAAGTAATTTTTCACAGGCAGATTGTTTCACTTTTAATTGACAATTCTAGTGGGTCAGAAGTTTACATACACCACGTTAACTGTGCCTTTAAGCAGCTTGGCAAATTCCAGAAAATGATGTCAAACCTTTAGGCAATTCGCTTCTGATAGGCTAACTGGAGTCAGTAGGAGGTGTAGCTGTGGATGTCTTAAGGGCTACCTGAAAACTCAGTGCCTCTTTGCAGGTGTGCAATTTCTTTTGAATTTCCCATGATGTCCACATCATGGGAAAATCAAAAGAAATCAGCAAAAACTTCAAAAAACAAAAACAAACAAACAAACAAACAAAAAAAAACATTGTGGACCTCCACAAGTCTGCTTCATCCTTAGGAGCAATTTACTTATGCCTGAAGGTACCGTGTTCCTTTGTACAAACAAAAGTATGCAAGTATAAACACCATGGGACCACACAGCCATCATACCGCTAAGGAGACGCATTCTGTCTCCTTGAGATGAATGTAGTTTGGTGCAAAAAGTGCAAATCAATCCCAGAACAACAGCAAAAGGACCTTGTGAAGAAGCTGGAGGAAACCGGTAGACAAGAATCTATATCCACAGTAAAAGGGGTCCAATATCGACAAAACATGAAAGACTGCTCAGCAAGGAAGAAGCCACTGCTCCAAAACCACCATAAAAATCCAGACTTCAGTTTTCAAGTGCATATGGGGACAATGTTTCCTCTGGTCTGATGACACAAATGTAACCCTTTGGCCATAATAGCCATCGTTATGTTTGGAGGAAAAAGGGTTGGTTGGTTGAGGTTTGCAAGTCAAAAAACACAAATCACAACCGTGAAGCATGGGGGTGGCAGTATCATGTCATCTATCTATAGGAAGTTCATGGATGATGTCTCTTGATGCTGTTTGTGTATATAAGAGAGAGAGAGAGAGAGAGAGAGAGAGAGATCATCCACAAACTTCCAAATGGACAATGACCCCAAACATACTTCAAAGTTGTGGCAAAATGGCTTAAGGACAACAAAGTCAAGGTATTGGAGAGGCCATCAAAAAGCTGTGATCTCATTTCCATAGAAAATTTATGAGCAGAACTGAAAGTGTGTGCAAGGCGGCCTACAAACCTGACTCCATTTCACCAGTTCTGTCTGGATGAATGGGCCAAAATTCCAGCAACTTCAACTTATTGTGAGCATCTTCTGGAAGGCTACCCATTTGACCCAAGTTAAACAATTTAAAGGCAAAGCTACCATATCCTAACAAAGTTTATGTAAACTTCTGACCCAATGGGAATGTTATGAAAGAAAGAAAAGCTCTACTATATTTTGACATTTTACATTCTTAAAATGATGTAGACATCCTAATTGACCCAAGACAGTGAATGTTTTCTTTGATTAAATGTCAGGAATTGCAACAGAGTATAAATGTATTTGGCTAAGGTGTACATAAACTTCTGGCTTCAAGTGGGTGTGTGTGTGTACGTGTCTGTGTGTGTATGTGTCTGTGTGTGTGCGCGCGGAGGCACGCAAGCAACAATCAGGCATGATTGTTGGTCCCAGATGGGCTGATTTGAGTTTCCGTAACTGCTCATCTCCTTGAATCACTTCAGATTCCAATTTTGTCATCAAGAACTGAAAGCTGAGGCTGCAGTGAGCACAGTCTCATCCAAAACTGGACATGAATCTCGATTTCTGCCAAGGTACACAGATGGTAGAACCACTGAAGCCCAAGCTTTTTTTTTTTTGGCTGACAGAAGTGGAACCTGACAAAGTCTTCTTCTGTAGTAGCCCATCCGCCTCAAGGTTCGACATGTTGTGCATTCTGAGATGCTATTCAGCTTACTACAATTGTACGGAGTGGTTATCAGTGTTACCGTAGCCCTTCTGTCAGCTCGAACCAGTCTGGCCATTCTCCACTGACGTCTCTCATCAACAAGGAGTTTCATTCCACAAAACTACCACAATCTGGATTTTTTTTGGGCACCATTCTGAGTAAACTTCAGTTTAGCAGTTACAGAAACATTCAAAACAGCCCATAAGGCACCAAAAATCATGAAGTCAAAAATAAAAAAAAATTATCCCCACTATTCGAATGGTTGATGTGAACATTAAATGTCCTGACCCATATCTGCATTATTTTATGCACTGCTGCCACACGATTGGCTGATTAGATAAATCACATGAATAAGTAGCTGTACCTAAAAGTGATCTGTGTATATTGCTTTTAAAAGAAAAACAAGCCCATTTTTGGACCAGTATATACTGTAAACCGTGTGTGTATTATATACACAAACACACACATTATGGAGTATTTATTATGTTGCCTTTAATTAATTTTAATCAGCATACATTACTGTAATTTAGTTAAAGTTCAGTCAAAGTACTGCATTACAGTAATGAGAATCTAATGCCAATCACCACTGAGAATAATGGGAATTAAACATCTGGACACATGATGACATGAGAATTTGAGCTTGATTTTCATGAAAATAATGCCCCCAAATCCTAAAATGGATGTTTTCTTTATGCAAAATATAAATTTTCTAACTCTCATTGATGTCTGAGTGAAATGTGACCTAGACACGTTTTTGTGAGATTCACCCATAGGGTGTTATTCAAAGTAAAGTAATAAGAAATAAGTCATAAATCTTGAATGATATCATGCAGACATTGTTATACTTATGACCAACAATACACTTATTAGAATGGCTCAAGGGCACAATAGTGATTATTCATGAAATGGCTCTTGTGGAATGTGAACCTGAAACTTGTCAAAAGAGCATATCTGTAACACCCCAAAATGCACCAACCCAGATGTCATGCTCTGAACCACAATATAGAATGGTAAAGCAGAGGTAACCCTCAACAGTCAATATCCCTTATAGTTCCATATCTCCTTGAGGGCAAGGGTACCTGAAGCTGGTGCATCTTCGAGCAGGTGTCTTTGCCTGAGAAGTGCTCCACTTCAGTCAGCCTGAGGTCCATATCAGCCAGCCACACGGCAATCTCTTCCCTCTGCCTCTCAAAATTCTCCCGCTGGCACACAAAGTGCTGTGGCACACACACAACACACACACACAGAGCATGAATCTGTCTGACCGTCTACACCCGATGCTGTTTTTAGCATAGACCGCGACTGACAGGGACGTCAAAGTGCTCGACAGGGAGCAAAGAGGAAGTGGCATAAACAAAACACAGAAGTCCACAGTAAGGGGCAAATGCTGTGTAGCCAAGCATGGACCAATGGTGCGCTGGGGGTCACTGTGGCTGGAAGGGCAGAATTTTGTAAGCTGAATGCAGGCAGAGCAGAAGGCTGCATGGATAAAGATTTAATGGGATTAAAATGAAGGGAGGAAAAGGACAAGAGAGACTTATGGTGCGCTACAAGCAGCGACTAAAAATGTCTTTCAAATGCATGTTTCAACATCCATAGAATGAGGTTTTGAAGTTAGAGAAAACTAGAATAATTTGCTTTATCGTAACTTGCTTTAAATACCCATCTTTCCTGTGTTGATACATTTCTAATCAAGTTTGAGCAGAACATGTCAAAGGGCTTGTCTCCTCTTTAAAATAGCCACGTCACAGCCATGAACCATGATTTGCAACTTTGGCTGATAGTTGGTTGCAGGTGGTTTTAGGGGGAGGGACAGTCCCATTATACAGAGCATTTAAATAGAAAAAATTGTGTTGAGCAAGAGTCATCAACATCTTTGGTCCCCCCCAATTTCATGGGGTCTCTTAAAAAAAAAAAATCGTACCTTTGAAATTTGAGCAGTTAAAGGGCCAGCAAAGCTGAAAAAGAGCCCCTTTACCTTTAACCGGCGGCAGACAGTGTCCACGGTGTTGCTGAGCTGGTCCCAGCGCTGTCCACAGTCCTTAGTCATTTCCACTAGCCGTGCACCCATAGCACCTCTGAACAGGCCAACCAGAGTTCGGCTCATCTGGGTCAGGCTGTCCACCTGACTTAAACGTATTCTGGCTTCAGCACGAAGGCTCTGCGGTGAGGTACAAAAACAGACACCCAAAAAAAATTCACACACACACACAAAAATGGCCAAGATCGAACTTTAAAATCTATTCCTATTTTCAGTGTCTTTATGAAAATTTATTTGTAGAAAGAAAAAAAAAAAAACTGTAGTAACAAGTAATAGTAGCTTGTTTTAAATTAGGGTTAGGTTAATTAACGACCAACTGCAAAAGCAGTCTCCCTGAAGACATTTTGAAAGGTGTTTGTGCACAAGATTTCTAATTCACAACATGCACAAAGAGTGAATCACTTATTTTATTTGTAAAGATTTTGTACTGCATTGACATCAAAAGAATTCAGAAACCTTTTAAAATGGACTAAAACCACATACTGCAGCAAAAAGAAAACATTTCAGGTGGTATTTTTAATCCGTTTTTATTTATAATTTAAAAATAATTTTACACATTGTCTTAAGTGGTTTCAAGAAATGCAAAGTAGACTTCACTTTTGGTTTCGATATCTGTTTAAAAAAAAAAAAAAAGCAATAGTAATGCATGGTTGTAAAAAAATAAATAAAATAATTTTAATTTATATTTTCGTCATGTATCAAGTTTGGTAAAGTAAGGTTCCCTGTATAATTTGCAATGCTAGCTGAAAGAAAACGTATATCATAAGTAAGCAAAATGGACATAGTAACTTAAAGGGATAGTTTACCCAAAAATGAAAATAATTTTATTTACTCACCCTCGTGCCATTCCAGAAGTGTGACTTACTTTCTTCTGCTGAACACAAATATTTTTAGAATAATATCACATACAATGGAAATGAATGGGTACCAAAATTTTGAGGGTCCAAAAAGCACATAAAAGACTGCGTAAAGAAGTGGTTAAAGCTGCACTACGTAACTGTGCTCTAGCAGCATCTGTGGTTGAAACGTAACATTGCAAGCAATTTGCAGAAGAACACTTTACGTGATTCGTGTTTCGGCACTGCTCTTCTGGTGGATGTATCATGATTTGAGCTTACCTGGACATTGTCTGTGTGTGATCATTTACATTTATGCATTTGGCAGATGCTTTAATCCAAAGCAGCTTAGTGCACTTATTACAGGGACAATCCCCCCAGAACAACCTGGAGTTTATTGCCTTGCTCAAGGTCACAATGGGGGGATCGAACCAGTGACATTCTGATTAACAGTTATGTGCTTTAGCCCACCACGCCAACACCACCCCCAGACATGATCATGACAGGATATATTCAGAGCCGGTGTCATAATGTGCTATTTTGATATAATGTTACACAATTAAACATTAAAAACTGGAATATTACTTGCTTTGATAAAGATAAACACTCGTATTCACATATTTTGAATGAATGTTACACTCAATCGCCTCAATTTTTTCAAGTGTTTTATCTACTACTAATATTTGTATTATACAACACATCAATTTAAGGGGTGATGGCTTTACGGCCATCTACTGTTTACAAGGGAACGATACAGCTGGCTCTTCTTTCCCATGTTCACTTACATGACGTAATAAGCCAGCGATTTTACGCCAAACGAAAACCGACAGCTCAAAATACAAATAATTTTTATAGGCTTACCTTAGAGGATCGGGGTAAGGTAAGGTCATTGTTTTAAATACCGATTGTTTATGTACTTAATAATGGAAATTTGTTAATTTTTAACCAAAAAAAAAAATCTAACAGTGCAGCTTTAAATCCATATATTTAGAAGCGATATGATAGGTGTCGGTGATATACAGATCAATATTTAAGTCCTTTTATGCTCAATCCCCACATTCACATAATTTTGATATGGCAATTCACATTCTTCGTGCATATCGCCACCTACTGGTCAGGAACGAGAATTTAAAGCAAAAAAGGACTTGAATATGTATCTTTATCACACGCCATATCACATAATTTCACTTGTGAACACATGGATTTAACCACTGGAGTCGTGTGGATTACTTTTATGTTGCCGGTGCGCTATTTGGAGCTTCACTTGCATTGTGAGGACCCACAGAGATGAGAATTCTCCTCAAACCTTTGTGTTCGGCAGAAGAAAGTCATTCACATAGCATATGGGATGTAAATGATGAGAATTTAAAATTTTGGGTGAATTATCCCTTTAAATATACTCAAATTAATTAAATAATTTTCAATACCGATGCTTGGATTGATTTTTTTTCCACAGCGCTCATCCCAGTGCATTATGGAGCAGCCTTCTCCACAAAAGGAAACATGCAAAGCTGCTTTAAAATTTGGCCAAAACAAGGTATCCTAAGAGGCAGCAATAATCAAGTTGCTTTCATAAAATTTGGCTTTTAAAAACCTTCACATCTGTAATGCACCTATAATGCCTTAAAATGCTGCAGCTGGTTAAGCATCTTAATAGAACAAAGCACTTGCCTTTGGTCAACAGTTACCATCATGCGCTTATCTAGGAAGGTGTTACACAACCAAATGCTAAAACGACCCCCCAAAAAAAACACCCTGGTCTCTGATCAACTAAAGAGGACATTTGAGTGAAGGGTTAAGACAGAAGCAGGCGCAAATGAGCTCCTGCAGGCAACAGTGTGGAATAGTGCTTAGGAGGAGAGCCAAGGAGTTTGACGACCATTTGGTGTCATTTATCTTCACTGGCACAGGTCCCGGGCTTTCAGACAGTCTGAGTAAATGTGCTGCCTGTGCACTTGTAAGTGTCGTTGATTACACTTTCATTGCAGGAAGTGTCAAAATGTTGGCCACTATCCACTCAACAACAGACACCTGTATACAAAATGACTAATCAACAATTGTCTCCATAATCTTATATAATAAATAAACAGCTATAACAGTTTTGGGAGAATGTGCATTTTTGTCATTTAGACTATATATTACTAGGGACATGTAAAACCTTCCGTATTTTCAAAATCAGTGGGTTGCCGATCAGATTTAAACTAAACTAAACTTAGTATGAGCCATTGACGTTGTGTACTGAGGGTACCGAAGCGGTTTTCTCCCCAATTTGGAATGCCCAATGCACTCCAAGTACTCATGGTGGCATAGTGACTCCGGGTGACGGAGGATGAATCTCAGTTGCCTCTGCATCGGAGACAGTCAATACATGCATCTTATCACATGGCTTGGTGAGCACGTTACCGAGGAGACCTAGCATGTGTGGAGGCTTCACACTATTGTCCATGGCATTCACGCACAACTCACCACACCGAGAACCACATTGTGGTGACCACGTGGAGGTTAACCCAACATGACTTTACCAACCCTAGCAACTGGGCCTATTGGTTGTTTAGGAAGCCTGACTGGAGTCACTCAGCATGTCCTGGATTTGAACTTGCGACTCCAGGTGTGGTAGTCAGCATCTTTACTTGCCAAGATACCCAGGCCCCAATAAATAGTTTTATAATGGATGGATTAGAACCTTTAGAACCACTCAGTCTGACTCTGAAGCAGTTTTAAAATGGCACAAATTAGTCTTCAACAACATCGAGAGAGAAATAAAAAAAGGGCTCGCTGTCATTGCTGGATGACTAGTCGACCACCGTGACCCAGCTCTACATTTAACGGCATTGAAGTTAGAAAACTACACATTGATACATTACCTCATACTTTTGTAATTCTTCTTTAGCCATAACATACAGCACATGGCTCGAGTTAGGGGACGCAGCTTTTTTCTCAGCTAACTGAAGCCAGTCGTCCAAGCAGGAATGTTCTTTCATGAACTGATACCACAGCATCCACCTTTTCTCCAACCTGATGGAGCAATAAGAAGCATTTTAGGATTATTTTAACATTAGTAGTACATGCATGTTGACAATTTACATAACTGCCTACTCACTTAACACAGCTTTCAAGGGAGAAGGAAAAATCTTGGCTTAAGTCTCCAACAGATGACCCCTCAAAGACATTCAAATCATCTTGTGGTTGCAAGTGTCTCTCTTGGAAGCAGGACTCTGGGGACTGCAAGTACTGACCAACACATGTTTGGGAGTTCATATCAACAACATATGTTTGCCTCTCTTCCCTGTCTTCATCACTTCCTCTGGGGCTAACTCTGCCGTTTCCATGGTAACTGGTTTTGAGTGACATCTCTCCTAACATTCTACCATCACCAAGTGCCACCTTTAGAACACAAAGGGAGGTCAGTTCATTAGACTCCAAAAAAGCAAGATGCACACACTTTAATTGAATCATTATTATGCATACACATTTCCATGCATAAAACAAGAGAATCAGAAACGGATATTTGACATGCAATACTTTTGGAAAGTTTACATATTCTGCAGTGTGACATGCTATACCGCATCAGATACCATTTAAAACAGCAATTTGCTAATTCTACTGTAATTGTTATGCATGCCTCTAATATAAATGTATATTATATACTAAATGGAATATTTGTATTTTAAAAATGCATCACACCATAGGACTATTTAAATTGAACTAGAAGGCAAAAAGGTGAAGAAAGTGTGATTCTCACAAAACCAGTCAAGAAAATGCCCTGCTCCCATATTTCTCCAAAAAAACAAGATTTGCATATAAAAAAATTAAACCATTAAATTATATCACCCAAATTCTCATTACCGCAATGTAAAAAAAAAGTTATTTAAATTGTGGAATAGTTGTACATCATAGTAGAAATCTCTTGGTACTACCTTTTTTTCCCTGCTGATTTAAAAAAATAAATAAAATAAAAAAAGAATAATTGGAAATCAGCAGAATATTTATATTGTAATAACAAAAAACAATTTAAAACAACAGGATTAGTCCATCTCTGGAGGTGTTACTGTAACGAGAAATGGGGGACAGAATGTTATTTTGTTGACAAAATGATATTATATTATATTATATTATATTATATATATATAAAAAGGTTTTTCCACAAGATCTCTCAACTCAGTGATTCATTCTCGGTGAAGGGAACACATTGCTCCAAAGTGTCTGATAAGAAAATCAGTCGTTTCTTTGCATGACAAACGGATTCCAGATTTCAGACACCTCAGACATGGAGAAAAATTCTCCTGCGCTCTGGGGTATAACTTCAGCCATCAAAAACTATAAATCAGTTTTATGCCTATTACACAAAGGAGTTACGAGGCTACCACCCCAGCCCTGGCAGAGAAAAATGGCAAATAGATTTTCCTCACTCCAATACTTGCATAATGTGCCTAGCAGAGCAAGGTCAGCTATACCAGGCCATGGTTGCTGTCAATTAAGACTGATGCTCCCAAAACTTGCCTCAGGCAAACTTCATTGTTGACCCTTTGACAAATTAGTGTTTTTTTTAATGTTTGAGTGTGCCCTAAAGGGATAGTTCACCCAAAATTGAAAATTCATAAATTACTAACTCATGGAGATGGTGTTCCAAACCAATATGACTGACTTTCTACCATGGAACATAAAAAGGGGATTAGTCGGTATAGTTGGAAGTGATTCTACTACTTATCCCCTAACTAACAAAAATAAGAGAGTCAGGCACATCTGAATGAATGTACTTGTCTTGCATGATCACTTGGGAAGAATAGTTCTTTCAACCCTTTAGCCCAACAAGCTTATAACTCAAAGTTAGATGGGCATAATTTACCTGCAACCTTGCCATCCACCTCAGTTACCTACACCACCACAGGTACACATTGGCTTTAGGCTTAACTGAAATGACAGACATTTCTCAGTGTCTGCAATGAGTTTGCCCCAATTGAGGGCATTAAGGCACTAGACTGAGTCTCAAGGCAGTCAGGTTGAAAATCGAAGGCCCCCGTTATTGCTTTTCTCAGCCTGCAGAGAATAGTGCTCTTGCCTTAGGAGTAATGGAGTGCAAACATGACTGAAATCCATACGTGGTTCCTAACCTTTTCAGGAGTGAACAAACTTATAGCAACCTGAAGGCCATTTCCCATTTCATTGATGACATTGGGGCATAAAAGGTCTTGAGGAATAGTTGTGTTATGTTGACAATCTCTCGATGTCCAATGTTGGCAAACATTCAGTACATTTACATTAGGGCTGGGTAAAAATATAGATTTCCCGTTGCATTGATATCTTTGTTTGAACGATCAAGATATTGATTCGTAAATCCCAAAATCGATCTTTCACAATGTTTTAACCCTCTATAATGCAAGAATATCACTCGCATGTGCAACCAAATCTGAAACTGTGACTAAAAGGTTATACGATTAGCCATGGGCTAGTAAATGTTTAGAATTCTCTCACCAGTGATTGAGTTAAAGATCTCTGTACTAAAAACTTTGCTGCATGTTGAAATTAAAAATTTGGTTTGACTCGTTCGGTGTCCAAAGAAGAGATCCACAGATCCATACGTCACTGAATAAGGTCTCTTTTAATACAGTATTCTTTCTGCTTTTTACAGTCAGTTGTTGGTTAAAAACAAAAAGAATAATTTAATTCCAATCACACATGGATGTGCTAAAGAAATGATGCACATCTTCTCTGGTCACATGCGTTTACCGGCAAATACCATGTTTTAAAGAAACCGTACAGATTAAGCGTGTGTTCTACATGTCAATGTAAATACTTTTAAATGGTACACATTATGCAAATAAAAAAAGTAACAAACTATATGGAACATAATATATGATTAATTTTATTTCAATAAATGTAATACATTTTAAATTGTAAAATAAAAATAAAAAATTAAATTGTAAAAAGCTAAAATGTGACCAGTTTGATAAAAACCCAATCATAAAATAAAATTGGTCAAATTAATATTTAAAAATTGTAGATAGTGGATGCCTAGTGGATTCCTTTATAATTAAAGAGCATTAGCTGAGAGAGAATTTCTTATATGCAAGCAAAATGGATATTGTAACAAATGTACCCATATGAATCAATATTGAATTGAGATATTGAATCTTGAGCTTGTGAACTGAACAGGAAATCTGTTACAATACCACATATACATGCGCAGTAATAATAGAGTACAACAGGATTTTGTCAAGCTACAGTCTTCATCAGTCAGTCAAAGTATACATGAAGTGAACAACGCCCAGGCCATTTGTGGTCAGATTAACATACATACATACATACATGCTGGACAAAGCGGAGCTATAAATCACATCATCTAGGTCTGTTAGTGTAATGTCACAAAAAGCATACATTTTATTGCATAGCCCATATGTTTGTTACATGTTTATATTGTACATTTATCATTTTTAGTCGGTGCCATGTGCGATTACATTAAGTTTCTTTTTATTGTTTTTGATGAACAACTGACTGTAAAAAAATAAAAAAAAAATAAAATAAAAAGGCGAATGTATTGGCATGGATCTCATCTGTGCCAAGAACAAAATGACTGACTGGCAGAAAGTGCCTCAAAATCTACTGATCGGTTAAACAAAGAATCTGCAACACATTTTTGTTTGCCATTTATAGAAACAAAGGCTGTCACAGAGACAGATGTGATATTTCAGGATGCCCAATTCAGTGATATCAGTCAGATAATAGGGATGTTTCCCAAATGTATTTCAATAAAATAAAAATTGCACCTTTAAGAACCTGATTTCACCATCATTCTAATATGTGCCCAATGGGATCTGACTAGCGATGTCACAATATGAATTTTTGATGGTACGAATATTGCCTGTAAAAAAAAAAAAAAAAAAAAGCACGATTTTTACAATTATTTGCAAATGTACCTATTATGCTACACTGAACATAACCCTCCACAAACATATCACAACTTTTATTGCAGCATTCCTTAGGACATGCAGTTAACGTATATATTCCAGTAGGTAAAGTACTTGTATTGAAGGTGCAATTTTCGCTATCTGCCCTCTTGACACCAAAACTTACTGTACCTTTTCAACAAAAAAAAATGTATACCCTTTCAATGAATACAAATAAACTTAAATATGAATTAAAATAAATAACCAAACACAAATGCTCTCAAATAGCGGATTTAATTAGCTTATTCGGCGGTACAAGTCCGAGAGATCACTTTGTTCCGTCATGTTTTCATTGTGTTTCATGTGCACTGCAAGTTCACGTTCTGTACACACCCCGCATTACCTAGACAATCACATCTTGAACTTCGTTACCATAGCAACAGCATCACAGACCAGCCAGGCAGTGTGCGCAAGGCACACGCATGGTGCAAGTAGTTAGACCCACACTGAAAGGCTTATTTTCAGTAAAAAAAAATCTGTTTTTTTTTTTAACCGTAGCTTCCAAATTCTTATGGTTTATTAACCGTGACCATTTTAAAAATCGTGGTTAATTGTGAAACATGGTAATACCGGTAATCGCGACAGCCCTAGCGCTGACAAAAGTCCAGCTCATGTTTCATACTTGCCGATGGATATACAACACTAATGTCCATAATAAAATGTTCTCACAGATGTTAGATGTAAACATAACTTTTTGGTATCCAATCACATCATGGTAATCATATACCACAGACACATGTAATCCTGACTGCCGTTTTTCAGCCTCAGCAGTAAGTAACCAAGCAAGGAACATGCTAAATTAACAGATACCAGGATCAGAAAACAGCAAGAGACAAGTGAGGATATACATGACAGAACAGATTACAGATGTCTTATGCTTAGTCATCTCATTCAGTTCAGTGTCAGTGCTTTGGCCAGCAACAGACGAGGCAGGTGCATCTGGGGACTTTTCAATAACACAGCCTGCATCTGAATGAGCTTGAGTTGACTAAACATGCAAACTGCTGCCTGCATGAAGAAAATAAGCCACATGCGAAAGCAAATGGAAAATAATGGTGCATTCATCAATGAAGTTCAAATCACTCTTCAGGGCCTCTTATTCAGATATTATAGCCCATCCCTAGCAATCTTTCTAGATCAAATGACACCTCGGTACAGGCACAAAACACCACAGAAAATGAGTGTTTCTCTGCAGAGATCATTATTTTTCTCTCTTAACAGCAGATAAAGCAGAGCTTCTCTCTCTGACACTAAATGAACCTTCAGAATTTTAAGGTATGGTTAACCTTTTTCTTGGCCTATGACAATTGTGTCACTCCGTTTATGATAAGCCGGGAAAAGGTCATAACACTCTAAAAGCTTTGACTGTTGCTGTTTTCAGAGGCAGTAAACAGAGGCTGTTATTGCATCGATGAAATCTCTTGCCAAGCTCGGGGTATGTGCTGAATCTTATCCCACATGCTGCCAAGCAAAAAGTATAATCTACAATTTCTGCCCACATTCTATTGATTAACTGGAGGACAAACTTGAGTTTAACAGCATGTCTAATGACTGTAATCAATCACATCACGAAAAGCTCTATGGTAAATACTAAACACAGTCATGGACTAACATTCCAAACCGTAAACTTTCCTGGCCAATAAATACAAATTCATGATATATTCTCATAGATTTTGTGGCCGATATTAAACGAAGCATGACTTTAGTGGGCCATTTATTTGGCCACTACAAGGGTCGTTCACCCAAAAAAAGCAATGAAAGTGAACAGTGACTGGGACTAACACACAGCATATATCCTTCCATGTTCCACAGATGAAAGATCTAACTAATATCGGTTTGGACAACATGTGGGTAACTAAATCACAGATTCTGTTCAAGAATATTATATTTGAACATATAATACCATGTGACCCACTTTTGGTTTTTGACCACTGAAAATGTGTCAAATGTAAAAATGTAAGCATGCAGCCACACAGAGTCCCATATTGCTGGGATTTGTAACTATTAAGTGTTTTTTGTTCCCCCATGTTTGGACCACATTGGCATTTACTGCAACAAGGGGTACCTAGTAATAGACATACCAATGTCTGTAAAAAATAATAACACTGCCATCTTTCAAAGGCAATTATTTTAAACTGTAGCGTTGCTCTAAAACTGTTGGCGAAAAGTCATTTTGACCTCCTATACAAATAATGGATTTCTCATTTAATATTGATGTGGCATTTCATATTTTTGGCTTTCATCATTTGCGTTTATCTTTCTTACCAAAAAAGTATAAAAAAAAAAATAAAGAATTTCAGCCAGGGGAGCTTCTGAAATTCAGTTTATGTTATAAAATAAATGTGTAGAATTTTTTATACGATGAGCAACACAAACCTGCACAATTTTAACACCATTTTCTCATTGGAAGTACCAAAACTATGACAAGCTTAAATAGGTCCATTGTTTGGCTCATCCGGTTTTAATAAAAAAAAAAAAAAAAAAGTGTTTAATCTGAAATGAGCGTGCGCGCACACACGCGCACACACTTCAGGTGATAGCATTCAACCCAATCCCGTCTATGCCACCACACAGAGTTACATCTGTGTTTCTGGTGATGGTTGCTCAACTGCTCATGGAGTTAAGGATCCAGAGTTTGGTCTCTCATGAGCTCAGCTCTCCGAGAGCCCAGAACCCCATTGTCCCCCCACTCCTCACACAATCTGCACTCATTGTCTCTTTGGTGTCACAGGCCCAAATCGCAAACAAACAGGCCTTTCTCAGCACCCGGATAGAGAGAAAACACCAGTGCCAGGACACCTGATCTTATATCCAATGCACACACAAAGCAAGAGATGAACTGGGGCCCCTTGCTCTCCTTGGGCCCTGTGCTCTCCTTGGGAGAAGACAGAACTATGCAGAGGGTAAATCAGGGTGATACAAGAAATATGTCCCAATACCAGCTCTCTACTTGCCGATACCCATTTTTATTTTATTTTTTTCTGAATTCCATACAAACAGTTTATTTAAATGTTATGATCAGAATGGTGTCTAAAATTAGTTGGCGGTAGCCTTTTTTTTTTTTTTCTCTCTTTTAGTGAAGCCCTTTCAGTTGCTTTGTTGGTTTTGAAGGTAGCGTTTCACTTCCGGAAAGGCAGGTCATTACGTTACCCAATATGATCATTAAACCGCAAAAGGCTGCCATTTAATTAAAAACTTAAGTTGTCTCATTGTACCTCTTGATACAATGTGAATTAGTCGCTGTCATCTGCTACAAAACACAATGCTCATGAAAGTTAGATAAATTATAGTTCAGCACATGTGACCAATGAAATAAAACATTTAAAATGAATACTGTTATTTCCAGACCTCCGAAGAAGCATTCCAAGAGTGCTGATCATTTGTATAAATCACAACAGATAACATTCAGTACAACAGCACTCTTGCCTGATCATTTTATATTGCCTAGTCATTTTCATTAAACAAAATATGTCTCAAGACCATGCTCTGAATACTTTCAGAAGCTAAATGCTCTACAATTTGTCAGTGATGTCTTTCTAGTAGCTAGATCAACCTTCAAATCCAATCCAGGCTTCTTTTACAGCAACATGTACTATGGTTAAGATGATATTTTCGCTTTCTCCACATGAGCACAAAGTCGCTGGAGATGGAAATTATTGTTCTCTCAGCTATGATTCCCCAGCCAGCAGATGCTTGACAGGTGTTGTGTTCAGGAATAACAACAGAGACTCATTCACCTGATGTCTGAGGATTCAAGGACATACAGCACATTGTACCCAGTCAAATGTCTGTTTCTGATACATGACTACTAGTTATAGCCTAATTAAGGTCATTCTCTTTGCAGAAAAAGATGCAAAGAATGTGCCTCAGTCAATTTAGTTGCCAACACTGAAAATATACATACAGTGATCCTAAAATTATTTGGACACTTAAGTCGCACTTAATGTCTGAAAGTCACTGCATTAGATACAAAACATCAAACCAAGTGGTATCTGTAAAAACAATTATGCTAGACCTTTTCTCAGAACTATTTTTTAATTACTTAACCTACTGGTGTCAAGGTGTAGTCATTAACATTAAACTGACATTTTTCAAGTCTGACAACCAGAAAGAGCACAGATACTTTGTCTTAATTTTTAATATTTTAGTTTCATATTTTGAAACCGCATTATATCATTAAAATTCAGACAGATTCGCAGAATGATTCAGAAGATCAATTTATGAACAGGTTCAAATGATTTACTGAACAGACTTTAAAGCGTGCCACATTCACAAATCGAACACAAGTTTGACTCTACACTAGGGCTGCGACTAACGATTATTTTTATAATTATCTAATGATTATTAGAACAATTATTCGACTATTCGAGCGATTATTGTCATGATTAATCATTAGCTCTTAACTGATTATTTAGCTTGTGGCCGACATAAAAGGTTGTATTAAACGTGCTTACAATAAGGAGGACAAAAATCATCTTTTAAAATACTTCTAAATGACATTCACTGAATTAAAAGGCGAATAATTTCACTGCAAAAATACTATAGTTAAAGTGTTTTTGTCTTGTTTTCCATTTAACATTGTCTAAAAATCCTTAAAACAAGATAGATTTACTTGAGTATAAGTAATAAGTACATAAGATATTTAGACTTTAAGAGAATGCATCTTAAATATAAGTGTATTTTGATAAGGGTATTTTTTCACTTGTTCATACTTCTGCCAGTGAAGAAAGAAAACTCATATTCAAGATATTTGCTCTAAAAGCAAGTCTAAATATATTATATGTTGCTTCTCCAGGAAATGTATCTTGTTTTAAGGATTTTTTGACATTTTAAAATATAAAAATGTATTAAATATTATATTCAAAATTCTCAATTAACAATTTTTATAAACAATTTTTTTCTTCTGCAGTATAGCTGCAAAAGTAAATGTACATAAGGAGTTTTAGATATTTATATTAGAAAACAAACCAAAAAAGCCAAAATCAAAAAAGAAATTGTATAATGGGCTAAGACTACACCCTCTCACCTTTTTGTTCACTTGATTTCAATCAATCTATAACTCACAAAAAACAAACTCTTTCATCTTTATAGAGCTGTGTATCGCTGATTTTCTTCACCATAAGATACACACTGTGACACTCATATTATAATTCACTATTTCAAAAGCAAATCACTTCAAACAAAATCTAGCTGCAGCAAGCGTGCGCCAGTGAATTTTGAAACCCTTGCGCGCTGTTTTTCATGCGACTTATACAAGCAGCTCTAACCGCACAGACAAATGCCAGTTTGAATTTGTGCTTATTTATACAGCCCACTTCCTTATTATTTGAACTAATAAAGGATGAATCAAGTGCGAGCTCAAGTGCTGCTCTCCCGAGCCATCATTAGTGTATCAAAAGATCTCAGAGTGTTAAATGAAATCAAACGACTATTCGACAACGAAATAGTGTCGAAGTTATTTAAAAAAATTTCATTATCGACATTTTCGATAATGTCGACTAATCGTTTCAGCCCTACTCTACACACAACAGCAATATCTAGCTAAATAACAAATTTTAGACAAAGACATACCTAAACCAGAAACATTTCTGGTTGAATGGCATCTACGCTAATATTATTAAAATATTTTGTCTTGGAGTCTTGGTGTCAGACTCCACTGCTATGTGTCTGAGTGATGACTAAATGCAGCTGGTGCCAGCCAGAGATCACTTCAGTCTATTACGATCGACTTCAGGAGGATAACTTATGCCAACTATGGAGTGGTGGTGGTGTAGTGGCTAAAGCACAGGGCTGTTAATCAGAAGGTCCTTGGTTCGAACCCCACGGCCACCACCATTGTGCCCTTGAGCAAGGCACTTAATTCCAGGTTGTTCTGGGGGGACTGTCCCTGTAATAATTGCACTGTAAGTCGCTTTGGATAAAAGCGTCTGCCAAATGCATAAATGTAAATGTAACTCAAACCATAAGACATGGGATCCATCGTATGCTACTGCCTGAACCTTGTACTTAGGATAGACATCACCTAATGGGGCTTTTCCAAAGCATGGTAGCTCGAATCTTCTCTGGATGGTACCTGGTACTTTTTTTAGTACCACCTTGGTCGATGTTCCAAGCGAGCTGAGCCGATACTAAATATGATGTCAAAAACCTGCAGATCACTGATTGGTCAGAGAGAATAGTCACTACTAGAGTCACTGGATTTGCAACACGGCACATCACTCCGCTAGTTTTAAAGTTTCGACTTCTGAATTGTAAAAAGAAATGGCAGTGTGCAAAACCACGCCGTGGTCAATAAATGAGGTGCAGACGTTCCTCTCGTTAGCGACAAACAAAACGAAAATGTCTTTCAGGAAGTGTCTCAGTTATTGGCTGCACACGACTACCACCAGACCTACCAACAGTGTAGGGAAAAGTATATATAAAAAAACCTTAAGTGACTACAGAACCATCAAGGAACACAACAGCCGGAGTGGTTCAAACAGAAGAAAGTGGAAGTGGTTCGACCAAATTGACGCCATGGCAATACACCGGCGAGCAATGGGAAGGAGAGTGCCCTGGACTCGGTCAAGGCGTTGTCGGGCCAATTTAACTGTTACACTTGTGTAAATTCACCATGCAACAACTGCTTTATGCAGCACAATGAGCTAGTAGCTAACAGCTAGCGGTCATGTAATTGTTTATGGTCAGTAATGTTTGTGTCACGTTTAAGATGATTTCATGGCAGCAAAGGCGGCGCAACTATGACAAACAGCCTATAATCCAATCCACGTTGAGGAGGCACTAAACTGCAGTGGAAAAGAAAGCTCAGAAAAGTAAAGCGAGCTGAGTCAAACCGTAACGTGCAGTGGAAAAGTACCATAAATTACCTGCCGGATGAAATGCGATGCACCTCACTGATCTCTGTCTGCATCACCTTGGTAGTACTAATGGACTACACACTTTAAAATGGAATACATGGACTGAAAATGAATTGCCAACAAAAGCTTTCATCAGCCATCTAACAAAGGACAATGCATCTATGTGAACTTCTGCAGTTAATCCAGGATGAACTTTAAATTACAATATCAATCCTCCAGTTCATGCAAAATTTTTGTTTAAACACTGGCCCTTAACACTTACGTTTCCTAATTTTAAACAATTACTTTTATATTATATTAATCAGGGTTCGTACAGATGCTTCAAAGTTAAATTCAAGGACTTTAAGACAGTAAGCACAATTGTATTTGTTTTCAAGGACTATGCTCAAGATGTCATTATTGAAATTTAACAAAAATAATTTGTTTTAAAGATAGTTTAACTATACAGTTCATTTTTATAAAACACCACTTATAACAAGTTCAACAATTAGCATCTTTAACTACACATTCAGTAACAGTTCTTGGTTCATTCATGACTAAATTGATGTGCAGTTGTAGTGTGCTCCCTTAATATGCACTTCGCTTTCCAACAAAATTTGAATAACTGGGTCTGTAAACGGTAGTCCATATGACTCGTGCTGTGATTCACGTTTTCTAAAGTCACACATTTTTAGATTAAGTATGGGTCACTAAAATGTTTCACTTTCCAACTTACAAAATATTGAAATTTTCTATTTAGTTCAGTTTTTGCCAATAAACGCTGAGGGTAAATATTTTGTAACATATTGACATAAAATTGTATTCATAAAAGGACAACTTGGCTGTTGGCTTTTATTTAATTTTGTTTCACGAACGAAGCAAGTTAACACTAACAAGGGTAAAATGGGGTATAACACCAAATTGAGGGATAAATGGGGTATAACACCAAATATTTTTCTATGCGAGAAAATATTAGTTAAAATGTGAATTAATAACTTTAACACGCAGAGAAACTTTAACACTATATGCATATTTAAGCAGCCTCTGAACTTTGACCTTAATTATTTTCCACAGTTTTTTGTATTAATCATTTTTTTTTAAATGATATATATAATAATTTAGTTTTGCTTTTTTGCACATTTGTTCGGCCTTGCACTAATGCTTTTATTAAAAATAAGTACAAAATAAATACACAAATAACTTTCATGTCATAGAATTGATGTACCAGATGAAGGGGACAATGATCCAATTTTAAAATTTTCAGGCAATTAACAATTTCAAATAAATTCAAGTCAAGCCATTTAATTTCATTAAAAGTTAGGTTATAACATTTCTATTTTCGCTATTTGAAAGTTTTTTTTGTGACTAAAACAAAAAAAGCCAAGGGACATGACTTTGTCAACAAATTTTGATATTGACCCAAATGTTGTCAGAAATAACCTATTTTTTAACCTAAATCTCAGAATTTTTTCACTCTGGAGAGTAAATTGTTACTAAAACTGATAGTTGCAAGGATCTATACTTGTTAAACCCACCACAGCAGTATCTACAATTAATATATTTTAAATCCTCCAGTAACAATGGATTGTGATTGGCCCATTCTGAACCGCATAGTGTTGTCACGATACTAGAATTTCTAACTTCGATACGATACCTTGAAAAATATCGATATTCGATACCATTTTCGATACCACAGAGAAAAAAACTGCCACAATATTAAGAGGGTAGAACTGTCTAGAACATGACAATGAGGTATATTTTACATTAACAAAATGTCCTGAGGTATTGCACTTGTTCAAAAGCCTCTCAGATTGCCATACATTCAAAAACCAATAAAGTGCAAGTAAATAAAAAGTGCAATCTTTTGTATTTCCAAGTGAAATCCAATCTCAATGTCAACAAAAGATACTTAAACGTCAAGGGGGGGTTGGGGTTGACTAGCTTTCATAAGGTCTCTCGCTCTCTCCCTCTCTGCACGCTATGTATGTTGCGTGCGCTATCTATGTTATGCGTGCAGTATGTTCTGTCTCGCATGTGCGCTATAGATTCCGGAGATTTGAACTAAATTACGGGCATCAGGGAGAAGCTATCAATATACGGGAGACTCCGGAACTTCCGGGAGACTTGGGATGTCTGGCTTCATATCAAAAATATTTCCAGATAGCACTCCTGCTGTGTTCTTTATCAAACAAAACTGGTCGCGGGGGCGCCGCATGCACTCGCCATCTTTACATTCACTTCACTTTTGCTATTTAACCACAGCGAATGAGAGTGCGAGTGTGTGTGGTGTTTGTCAACGCGCCTTTGGAGAGAAGTGAAAGTGACAGCTCGGCTAGTATCGATACTTAGGGAAATTAGTATTGGTACCGTTCAGATATTTCAGTATCGATATTTCGATAAATATCGATATTTTTGACAACACTAGAACCGCACTGTGAAAAGATACATGTGTCACGTTGACAATGCACTCTATGCGCTGCCTGCTTCAGGAGAGGTCTATTGGTCCGTCGTCGTGTTTTTATGAAAATAAATACATTTTATTAATTAAATGGTTCAAGCAACGTATTTTAATACTTTCTATAATTCATGAACTTAAGCACCTCTTGTTAAAAATAGACATTTTCAAGGGCTTTCCAGGAATTAAATTTGAAAAAGGCAAATTCAAGTAGTTCAAGCACCTTGTACAAACCCTGATTAATGTGGTTTAACCAGAGGGGAACTGGCCCCCATAGTGAGCCTGGTTTCTCCCAAGGTTATTTTTCTCCATTAACAAACATCTTCTGGAGTTTTGAGTTCCTTGCCACAGTCGCCTTCAGCTTGCTCACTGGGGTTCTATTCCATGCCTTGAAAACACAATTTGTAAATTCGCTGATGTATACAGGTTTTTTTTAATGACTGTGGAAACCCTATCTAAAGGCAAACTATCAAAAGACATTCATATATTTTAGGTGGGGGATAAGTATCTAGAGGCCTCTGTATATAAATTAAAATGGTCTAAGGAAACTGAATCTAAATCATTTATAACTAAATCATTTATAACTAAATCATTTATAACTTTCACCCAAGGACAAATAATTTCTTTCAGTGAGGTCTGAAAAGTCTTTCATTCAGTACAAGTGTTGGTGAAACTGGAATCCAGTTTTCAAACAAAGCCCTGCCCGGGGGAGGGGGATGCAGTTTCGGTGATGGAACGGTCCAGAAACGCCAGTAAGGAGAGGACACCCCCTTTTTTTATTTAAGTTTAACAATGAAAGCCAGCAGCAGCATTAGACTGAATGGCCAATTATTACCGATGCATGACACCATTCATCACTAAACTCAGCATGGTGTCATTCTGCCAAAGAAGTGTGTTTTGTTGACTGCATCTATAACCTTGCTTGAAATGGGCCTCGAAGGGGATATTTAAAATAAAAGAAAAAACAAATGCAGTAAGCTCTCTTTTAAGAAAGCTCACCATTAAACAACAATATACATTTATTTCCACCAATATCCTTCAATTAATATCACTTCTGGGATCTGTCCAAAAAAGAAAATCCTTTGCTGGGAGAGGGTGCATCATTTTTGCTTGACATAGCTTTATCACTAGCTTGTTAGGCCTCAGTAATAGAATCATTGGATTTAGGTCTACATTAGAAAAATGAACTAGGCAATAGTACACATCAAATTAGAGGGTATCTTGACTTTAAATCAGATAATTGCTTTTAAAAGGGATTATTGGAAGGCCCCTGGAAGATTGAGATATGGGTAAGAGGTCTAGACCAAGTCAAACACTAATTCAGTTCTTGAGCAAGTCATGAATTCTTAAAATGCATGGAGATATATTCAAGCTAGAGGCAAATGCTTAAACTGTGAAACTAACAATTGCAGGCAGCATATTTTACTATCAACTGTCTGCAGATGAATGAAATGTAATTCTGGTGACATCATTAGAGAAGCCAGTTTTAAGTTTGCAGATAAACAATTTATTTTCAAACACAGAAAGATGGAGACAAGTACCATGTAAATGGCATTCTTATTATGCTAATGGACTGTGGGAAATGGAATAAGCTGGTGGCCAGCATAACTGAGGGATCTGCAATATAAATGCTAGAAGCATTATGCAAATGAGGAGTTGATTTCTGTAGGTAAAGAAACCATTTGCATCAGTATTTTCTGAAGGGTAAAGTGCAGGGGATGTTTGGAATAATGCAAATAAATGGTCAAGCAAAAAAAGGATCTGCTTGTTGAAAGTTGACATGCTTCACCATCTAGACTACAACTACTTTAAACAACATACTGTTAATTATTAATAATTATGCATACACCTTTTATGACCTCATATTAATCGCCAGACTACACTGAATGTTTGTGCTTTTAAAAATTAATTTGGTCACATGACAGGGCCATTTAAAAATGTACTAGTGAAAGCAAAACTGTGATTAAAACGGTGATCAGTTACAGCACCTAAGATATACATGTAACCTTAAATTTAACCTAATATATAGATTTTGATCAATCAAGTCATTTCAACTGTACTTGTATAACTGAATTAACTTTTTTTATAATTAAATTAATGTGTTGAGGTATGCCTGAGGAGGACTGTCATTTAAAACACAAGTCTAAAAAAATTCGACAAAAAAGGTCCATGACCCAGAATAGAAGGCCCTTTTACAGTTTAGAAGAGGCACTAGCATCACGTATCATTGCGAGAAAAATCAATGGGCATCAAGTATCACATTCAGTAGCAGTCTGTAACCCGATGGCCTGTTGTTGTCACCCAACTGGTGAGTCATGCATACCATTCCACAGACAACACATTTAAAGTCTTTGAAAACAATGGTTTGCATAGAGTCAAAACACATTAGTACAGACCTTGCCCACCATCACATGTGCATTCCCCATCTGGTACATGTTCAAGAAAAGTTTTTCACCGTGTTTCTAATTCAATGTCACCGTGTTTCTAATAATGTCAAACTTGGAGGAAAATATATTTTAAACCTACTTTGTAAAAAAAAAGTGTGCATGCATTTGTAATCTTATGTTACGCTGCTGAAATAAACACGGCCTAAATGCACAAACGCAACGGACAGTAGCCTACGTGAACAATGTTTTAAATGCTCAGGGCGGTTTAAAAAAAAAAGTTCAATAGTATTCATTTGTTACATTTACCTCACCAACTTCACTCCAGCGTCCTCCGGCTTTTTTCTTCAGGGAACTCTCCACGGCTTCGGGAATCAAACAGGTGCACCAAAGTTTTTATCCTCAGGGTAAAAATATCGGTTCAACTTTGAGGTGCCAGGTATGCTTTACGTTGATAAAGTACACATAGACTGAGACACTACTCTGAGCGGTATGAGATAAAGAGCAAATCTGCCCCGAATGGTTCACTTTAATAAGCTCATTCTTTTGAGATCCGTGGAAATTGAAATGTCACTTGACACAGGTGAGCCGTAAACACGCCCCCAGGTCAGTTAATAAACGCTCCTCCCACTTGCCTTTACAACTCTCTATGCGTAATTTCAAGCACGTATGTTTACTTACAGAAATTAAAAATAATATAATATCCTGTTTTTGCATTTATTTCTACTGTGATGTTATCTTGTGAATCAGTTGACTTATACAGGAAATACATTTGTGTTTCATTCATTTCTTAAACTCAACATTGTGCCAATAATATACGTCTGTACATAGGTTTAGTTTAATTGTTCAAAAGAGCCAACAGAAGTACTGAATATATGTTGACGTTTGCATATGTATATTGAATATGCATATTCAAATGAAATTATAGAACATTATTGCCATGTTCAGTGGAACTTGAAAGGAACTAAAAAGAAACAGCCTACTTGAAATAGTTGTACATTTAATAAAAAAATACCACTTGCTCCCGTATTTTTTAAAATTATTATTCAAAAGAGACCACTAAAGTACTGAATATATACTGACATTTGCATATGCGAAGAAGCAGGTTTCAATGTATTATGCATGTATATTGTGAGGGAACTTGGGAACTAAAAGAGACCACAAAAGTACTAAATATACTGTAAGTTGACATTTGTATATGTGAAAATGCAGGTTTCAATGCAATACAAAGTCATATTGTTGGCAATTTTAAAGGGAAATCTTACTTTAAATGTTGTAAAACGAATTAAAATACCACTTGTTTCCATGCAGCAAATTACCAACATTGAACATGGTTGACTAATCAGCAGATCATTTCCTTGTTAGTTTTTCAATTAATGTTTATTGGATTTTTTTTTAATAAAATATAATACATTTGATTAAAACCCCTCAATTTATTTATTTCAAAAATAAGATTTCCAGTGCATGTTAACTGGGAGACTGCAGCATGAATGTATGCTGCTGGGTAATGGATTGGAGGGATGGATTAGCTCACTGTATATTAATAGTCAGATCTCCCAAAGGAGCTCCTTTGTTGATTACAAGGAAACAAAGAAAAAAGCCCCATTGGGGGTAAATGCAGCTCTGTTGTCTGACAACTGCTGGATATGAATTTGGCGGACACATGGCAGGACAGAAAGAGACACACAATTTAGTCCTCTTGAAGAGCATGTGTGAGCAGGCTGTACATATACACCAGGGTACACCAATCCGCCAGCTAACCTTCACTCTGTACCCTCTGTTCCCTCATGCAGTCACCATTTGTCTCTTTCCTCACCCAGTAAGGAGGTACAGCTCTCACATATGTTCATAACTCTGAGTGGGGAGGGGCCCAGTGATTCACTGCTCATGTCAGAATGGATCGGTCACTCTGTTAATTATAAATAAAACACAAAATTATGCAGTGGAGTGTATTTATTTGCTGTCCTGTTGCTTTGTTTATGCAGCCACAGAGAAAACTATTGAGGTCTGGAAAACAATTGAGGCTGAAAGGTGAAAAGGTCACAAGCTTAATTGTACACCCAAAGCAGATGTGTAGTTCAATGAGAGGCATTGCTCTGGTTGAACAAGCTCTTCCTAACACAAGCTCACACCTGAAAGCCATAAGGAGACATTTGGATGTATATAAGGACATAAACAGGAGAACTTGCTAAAAGCATTTTTTTAAGGTACAAAATGTTTGCATGACTCCCTTCTCAAGAATATTATCTCACCATCATTGCCTTTTTTCCTGCAATGACATTATATTGCACTTTGGCTGAGTTCATATGGTTCTCTGCAGAGAACATCTGCCTTACAAACAGAAAATATGACACAATTATGCAGTGTGCATAAACTCTATTCTTCCAATGATTCATTCAGTTTTATTGTTGTAATTAATGCCTGCATCCAGATGTAATTCTTCTAATAGATTGTCTCCCTCTTTTGGTTGTTCCAAGAACCATATTACACCATCATCCTTTGATCTTGGGCTTTGTCAAAACCTTCCTTTCATGGCGCTACTGTAAACATCAAAGCACATTGAAATGAGTGTGATAAAAAAAAAAGATGTCTTATTTTGAGGGTTTTTAAAGGACACCAGAGGCTTTGTTCACATTTGCAAGAACACAAGCCAATACAGATTAAATTAGGTACCCGCTGTCTTTCAGCCAGAGTAGAATTTCTCAGAAAATGAGCATTAATATTCCAACTTAAATACCCCACCACAGCCACAAAAATGGGCTGTGTTTTTCTGGATCTTGTCATAGGTATTAAATATTTTAGCTCAGCTCTCTCTAGAGCAATTCAGTATGTAACCTTGTGTAGCCTCCACAGTCTGCTGAACTTGTTTGGTCAGAACAGGGTTTTACAGATGACTAATCGACTAAAATCAACAGTAACACAGTCTTCTGGGGAAAGATGATTATCTTTAGTGATGGCACTAGAGAAAACTGAACATGCTTTTTCATTTCCTGAAGAACTACTTAATTTTTTCATCCAATAGAGTGCAATATAAGCAGAAAATACAGTTTTATTACACAAACTAAGAAAAAGTTGTAACAGTAATGGGAAAAACAATCTGTCATATCAGATGTGAAATTATTCAGCTAATAGCTGGCATTAAGAGTTTTTCAAATAACACATAATTGGGGAAACTCAGGAAAGAATATGCTGATGTATTTATTATTTAGATCTCAAGATTATCTTTACAGTACATCTTTACAGATTATTCCATACAGTGGCCCCAAAAAGTATTTGGAAACCTACATATCAATGTCATTACATGTTTAGAAAAAAGTTTCTCACCCACACTTGTCATATCGCTTCTGAAGATATGGATTTAACCTCTGGAGTTGTATGGATAACTTTTATGCTGCCTTTATTTGGAACTACAAAGGTCTGATCAACATTCACTTGCATTGTAAGGATAATAGTGAGTAAATTATGAGATCATTTTCATTTTTGGGTGAACTATCTCGTTAAAGTGCATTCAAACTACTATATTTTATCAGATTTTATCAGTATGCATATTTCGTGGGAACTGAACCCATGAAGTTGGTATTGCTAGTGCCATTCTCTGCCAGTTGAGCTAAAACGACTTTGTTTCTATAAAGAAAGATAGCACAAGCACATTTTTAAGAAAAATATTTCACACACAAAAAAATGTTAGGTTTAAAAAAAGTATTATAATATATAAATATATAGCAAGTTGTACTGTTTAAAATGAAGGCAAGCAGTTTTATTTGGACACTTTCTGGACGTCAAACATGTCACGTCATGGACGTCATGTGATGGACTACACCTGCTGACCTGTGTGAACTTGAGGTAAACTGACTTCATACATCAACAAAATGACCTTGGAACAAATACTCATCTGATTTTGTTATATAACTCCTCCAGTTTCTGCCTATACTGATAAATACTTTCCCTTAGCTTACATTTACTCAGTGACATTTGATCTACTCTCACTTTATCAGGGGCAGCTGGTGTAGAATTGAATTGAAAAACCTGATCTTCATGACCATGACACACAGTTCATAATTCTATTTGCTTTGTGATGGGGTAACAAATTATGTTGACCTGATACTTAGACTCTTGACTGGGATGAAATACTAATTGCTTTTTCAGCCACCTGGAAGAGTCAAGGGTTAACCTGGCCTTTAATACAGTTAGTTCAGCAGGCTGTCACTCTCACAGAATACCTGTAGAATAAAAGGACAGTGCACATGGACTCACTGATCCATTGCCAGCATGTGAATAACATGCTAGGTTGTGAACAGGTGCTCTTTAAATGTCTGAATGGGATGGGAGTGGACAGGTGATCTTTAAATATTTCAATAAGATGAACCAGTTCTAACTGGACCAGCATTTGATTTGATTTGATTTGATTTGATTTACTTTATTAATCCCCAAGGGGAAATTTATATGTCACAACAGCTCAAAAATACAATTAATAAATAAGCAACAACAACAACAGACAACATACACAACAACAACAAGTCTTGTTCTCAAATATCAATTTCATCAAAGCATTATGATTATATACGACCATTATCTATATATCATCTTATATAACACTGGTTATAAAATCTAATCGCAGTTGGGAAAAAAGACTTTCTAAAACGCTCTTTGTAGCAGCGTGGATGAATTAATCTTGAGCTGTAGGTACTCACAAATGCTCCAAATATTTCATTAAGAGGATGACAGTCATGATTATTCATAAGAGAAAGTTTCCCAATCATTTTATCCTGCACTATCTCCTCTAAAGTGGGTAACACACACCCCACGACAGAGCCTGCCTTCTTAATGAGTTTGTTTAACTTATTCTTCTCCTTTTCCAACAGTCCCCCTCCCCAACATGTGATAGAGTACAAAATCACAGATGAGACTACAGAATCATAGAATATCTTTAGTAGTACCTGACGTACCCCAAAGGATCTCAGTCGTCTTAACAAATGGATACGACTTTGACCCTTCTTGTAAACATACATCATATTATCAGACCAGTTGAGCTTGTTGTTCAGATATACACCCAAATACTTGTAAGTTGTAACAATCTCAACTTCTGAACCTCTTAAATTTACTGGTACAGCTTTCTGGGGAAATCTACTAAAATCAACCACTATTTCCTTTGTCTTACTAGCATTTAGCCTGAGGCCATTTTTATCACACCAGTCCACAAAACTCTTTATTAGCTCCCTATATTCAGTCTCGTCGTGGTGCTTTATACAGCCAACTATTACAGAATCATCTGAAAATTTCTGGAGATGACAAGATTTAGAATTATACTGAAAATCTGATGTATAAAAAGTGAACAAAAATGGTGCTAAAACCGTTCCTTGAGGGACTCCAGTGCTGCACTTCACTATTTGAGACACACAGTCCTGCATCCTCACATACTGTGGTCTATTAGAGAGATAATCTATTATCCAATTGACCATACCCTGATGTACTCCAACATTTTCCATCTTACTTCGTAGAAGTGAAGGTTGAATAGTGTTAAATGCACTAGAGAAATCAAAGAATGTAATTCTAACTGTGCCGTCCGAGGTCTCTAAATGACTTAAGGATTTATGTAAGAGGTAAATAAGTGCATCATCCACTCCAACACCAGTTTTGTAAGCAAACTGTAGTTTATCCTCAGCACCACACAATACTGATTTTAAATGGTTTAATACCAATCTCTCAAAAACCTTCATTAGCTGTGCTGTTAATGCAATAGGCCTATAGTGCGAGAACTCAGTGGGATTTGTTAATTTAGGTACGGGTACTACACATGATGTTTTCCATAAAACAGGTAATTTTTCTAAACGCAAACTCATGAAAATTATAGTTTGTACACTTCACCAGGAAATAAAGTAACACATAAATCCTCCAAACTTTGTCCTGCACTTTGAAAATGGTGCTTCAGAACTTTTTTTGCCAGACGCAATTTATTCAAGAGACACCAACATGGGTTATTTCCTCACTGCTAGGTGCTGAAGAATGACTCAGCTAATTTTAAATCCAAACACCATCTGCCCGGTCTGTTTCCCAGGCATCTACAGCTGTTGTGGCCCAAATATATCATCTACAACAGTGTCTTACCTTTGGTCATAAATCATTTGATTGTAGTAAGTGCACTCCATTGAGAAAAGCAAGAGAGTAACCTTCAAAATTGCCCTTGTTTGTCTGTGCTTTGGATTTTGTTTTGACGATTGCTTCAGAATGAATTTCCCTTTGCTTATTGTGGTTGCATATCTAACTCACTGCAGCCTGAATTTCATTTCCAGAGCAGTTTGATTTGGCAGAGGAGTTCTCAATGAATCGCAAGCTCTGTTTGGAGGAGGTCATGCATTTGCTAATTGCCTATTGGGTTAAATCATATCAGTTCTTGTCAGTAGCATTGTGCAAATCCTGGCTGGCTGTACAGATGGATGCTTACAACTACACTGGATGTTCTCCGTAAACATGCACCACAAACCTGAATATGGGTCAACCCATATTCACAATTCAGTGCAATGCTTTGAATCAGATTGTTGCCTTTTTCATGCAAATACCTGCTTCTGAGGTTTGTTTATTGTTGAGCTGCTGAACTTGTATTGGCTGATAATGCCTGTGAGAGATCTTTCAGGTATGGCTCATTTTTAAATTATAGATACAGATTAAATAATTGCCTATATCTGTCCTCTTATTGACATAATGATCTGTCAACCCACTTTGATTTTTATTTATTTATTATTTGTACTTTTTTATAAAAGGCCAACATGTATCAACATAACCTAAAAGTTCTTAATGCAAGATACATGGAAAGAAAATATTTTTTGCGAACCCTTTATACTACTTATGCAAGGATCATACTCATTCAGATATCCTATATATAACCCTTGTAATTGTACTATATCATCCATATGTGGACACATCAGGGTATTGGATTTCATAATAAAGACACATAGTGGCACTGAATGCACAGGAAACTCACATGAAGGACAAGGCCTTATTTATTTTTATAATTTATTTGTGTGTGTGATATATATGTGCTCTGTGGGGAACACAGATTATCCAATGATCTCATTTGGCAAAGAGGCAAAAACCAATATCCGCTCAGTGGGATTTTCATAAGATTTCTTTGTAAACCCAAGTAGCTTAAAAAGAATTGAATATTAATAGTCTAAGCTGAGTTATACTGGTAGAATCTGCTGGTTTGTAAAATACACACTTTTTAGTTTATTACCAATTTACCATTTTTAACATCCCTAAGCCATGACAAGGGGCTTGCATGTTTAAAATAACCATGATCATTTAATCCTGAGTTAACCCTGATTTATTGGCAGACAGCATACATGTGGCACTGAAGGCTTTTTAATAATCCCTCTAACCACACTGGTGATATTGTCTTTTTCTAGTCCTTGCCCCTTTCATCCAATCCATCTGAATAGAATTAGATCCTAAAATGCCATAATTTCTTATTACCTGAAGTAAAACAATGTTGTCTTGCAATATATTCATGAAATAGGAGAATTTGATGGCGTTAAAAAGCAATTCAAGCCATTATTATTATTTTGAATCATTGTAAAGGACCAAAATATGTATTTATTTCCAAATGCATTGCTAATAATGTACATTTATCATCAAACTTATTAAATAAAACCTCAAAATGGCGACAGTTGTGTGAACATTGTGTGAAATACAACTATAGCTCCTCCATGTGGTCAATTATATATATAGCCTATTGATAATAACGCTCACACGACTTTATGAACAACAAGTCTTGTTTAATGGCGTGAGGTTGTTTTTAATTTTTATATCAACACTATTGACAAGGGAAACATGACATCACAGCACTCTCGGTCACTTTGAGTATACGTTAATGACTTTGATCTGTTTTAACTTCAAATAAATCAAACGATCGTTACAATGAGCGAAAGTCTGTTTGAACAAGTCTTATCAAAGAAGTCTTTCCTCTATTATGCATTAAGATACAATTTATTTAAATCCAAAATTAACTTTTGTAATGGATTTATCACAGCAATATACATTTCTCTTCTTCGATTGATTAATTGCCTTTTATAAAGGCCAACATAAATAACAAAAATATGAACCCAATAACTGCTGTTAAAATAAGACCAAAAAAAGTACATTCAAATGTAGCAATAACAGCTATTCGTTTGGTTTAATATACGGATACAATACAGTATAGAGGCCGATTGATCTGACAATATTCTACAGAGATCGATGATCCACGAACTCTATAAAATCAGACATCTGATACTTAATAAGCTAACTTCTATTGAAGTGTGATCAATAAAGATTCAGAGGAATCATCACTCATTTCAAGTATTCAAAGGGATTAAGACTCTTCAAAGTGGATCTTCAAAAGTTAATTTCCTTTGGCCTCCTTGAAGGACCTCGACCTTCACAAAGAGGTGTTAATGAACCAATAATATACATTAATACTCAATTTAATCTTTGTTTTGAAGTTAAAACGAGAGAGGAGGTACAAATTCAGCTCTCTGGATCCATGTCATTATTAAGATAGAGTAAGAAGAGAGAGATACATCAGTGAAGAACATGGCAACTCAAAGATTTTCAAACTTCTCCATCGATTATATTTTAGGCGAGAGCAGCAAACAAACACCAACATCGCCTGCAGTGGATCATCATTCGCAGCATTCCTCAGGACATTTAACCAAAGTGGATCTTCTGTGCCAGGATGGATCTAGAGGTCATGGTGACCATGCAACTCTAATGATGAACTTTCCATCATCATCCTGGGCAGAAATGTGCAGATGCTGTGTTCCAGTAGGATATTATCAAAAGAGCTTTAATTCCAACTACTATGCAGGCCAGCAGTGGCCCTTCTATATGTATGGAACAGGTATGTTTTTATACTAATTGCATTGTTTATATTGATTTTATGTTCTCAGATTAGTTTATAGTATGAAAAGGGGTGTAACAAAATTTTTCATTTTTAAAAATATTTGTATATGATTGATGTGTTGTATATAATTTACTATCACATTGCCTTTAGGATGTGACAAAGCTGACAGTCGCTGCCACCAAACTGCACCTCAGAGACAGCGCAGTAGAGTACGAACCGTTTTTACGGACAGCCAGACGGAGCAGCTCGATCGACTCTTCGCTATCACGGACTACCCGTCCGTGGAGGCCCGCGCTGAGTTATCGAAGAGCACCGGCCTCAGTGAGGAGATTGTGCGGGTAAGATAGTGCTTATTTTAATTTATTTTTTTTATACCTGTTGACTGTTTTTATAATTTTTGAGGTAAAAATATTACTAAAAATTAACTAAAGTCAGGTGTTCTTTTTATTTTAGGTGTGGTTTAAAAATCGACGAGCACGCAGAAAAAGACAGACACCTGCTCCTGATCTTCCCCAGGATTCAGATTAATTTATGACGGAATTATGTCAACGCTGACTCTAAATTAAATTGTGAACACCGTTTTAAAAAAAAATACAGACACTTTCATTTATAGTTGTAAAGTATGAACAGGTTTTATACGAATAAATGTTTTTTTCTGAGTGACAAACTTGAGTTTCATTTATTTTCTTCCTTCATTTTTTGATTAGCTAGCTAGCTAGCGGGAAAAACAGATAAAAATAAGCTTACAAAATAAGTATAAAACCTAAATGTTTATTAGTCATATATCCATAGCCAGGATAGTTTCACTTGAAGTAATTAATAAACTTTTCATGCTGATACACTGTAGGAAAACACCCCCAGCAAAAGGTATACACAGCATGCAGTACAGTTACTGTATGGTCCATCAAATCCCGAACTGAATTAATAAATAATATCCACATTAATTCCATTTACAGAGTACAGTATTGTTAACATGAAAACACAAAACACATAGGCCTAACCTTAAAAAAGTACATTGTAAAATTATTAAAATAGATATTTTCTTGGACAAATAAATGCTTAGAAATTAACTATACCAATTACACAACTGGATAGAAAATGACAAAAAGCTTTGCTGACAATGTTAGATGTCACATTTAAACTCTCAGACTTGAAACTTAAAAGTGTGGAGGGTAAGCCATGTCAATGTGAGATAATTACAAATGAAATGGTCATACCTTTTTGTTTTCCTTTTGGCATCAAACAATGAAATGTGACTTGTGTTGAAATTAATTTAAAAACAGTGAGATATTGTTGATTTTTACAACTTTAAGTCACCATAAAGCAACATACTCTACAAGTCACAATAAGTTTCATCAAACTGATTATGCACAAGGTTTGTTGAAAGCTGACCTTTGAACTCCATTAGAAGAATACTACTCTAATCACTACTGTGTCAATGTTAAACCTACCACACAAATTCTATAACTCTTCAATGAATAATGGCATGGCAGCTGAAGAAATCAAAAGCTATTCAGACCTGTTTAAGCAGTACATTTTCAATTTTGCAATTTGCTCTTTTTTCTTTCTTTTTTTTTTTTTTTTTTTTTTGCAGATCAGTGCAGTTCATCAAGTGTTCACAAGAAAGTTGTTTAGGAGAGCACATGAGAAAAGCATTTTTTTTTTATCTCTCCTTTACAATATCTGCCCATTCTGGGATCATTTGAGTGATTTTACCTAATAATGTTTGATCCCAGGTTAACTATAAGGGGCAGACAGTTTTACTCATGCTGTGCTTCTATAGGTGGTAATAAAGTTGACACATTTCTATCCATATTCATATGCAAGTTGACAGAGTAAATATTGCTGTTTTTACCCACACACTTGATTACAATATAATAAGCACATACTTTTTCACAATCAGAATTTTAAAGAAGAGCATTCACAAAACGAATCAATGTTGCAAAATGAATGATGGAGAGTGAGAAGGGATAATTGGGGCTGATCTAACAGCTTTTTTAGACTGTAGAAACTAGTGTTGTTTTACATTGGATAAAACGTACAATGCATAAAAACTGTTTGGCCTGTAACTTCTGAAAAAGGTGCAAATGATACTTTATTTTAAAGTAAATAACAATAAAGCATATGCATTTTATTTTTCTATTTTTTCAGTGAAAGAAATACCTTTGTTGTTTATTTGTATAGTTATTGGGTTATAGAATCAGACCTTTTAATTTTGTCTACCTCGTTTTTTATTAAAGGTCAAGAATGTTGTTAAGAAGGTAGTTTAAAAATCTATAATATGTCATTTGGAGTAATTGATAATTTAGCCTTTAGTATATCATGTAGCTTATTTTTGGCTCTGTGGTAGATTTTAATGAAATGACAAGTGATTAATTCACTTTTAAAATCTAAAGCAGTCCTCTCAACGCCTTTCAGAACAGTTTAAGCATCGGGAAACGTGCCCATGCCTGCGAATGTCATGCAATATTTATACCTTAATCTATACAATTGCATAAGGGTAATTGTGGATGAAGAAAACATTGGGCTCAGATGGGAAAACCCTGTTCTTTTTTCACATTGGCAGCATCAATATTTTCAGAGGACAGTGTTTTTTATGAAACATTTTTATAAGCTTTCAGAATTTCACTTATAATTCAGAAATAATTTAAGTCACCTACTAAAACTAAATAAATAACAGGCATTTGAAACTTAGGAATTTAGCCAAAGTTTGCACTATAATACTGGAAATTAAGGCAGGTTCATAATACAGCAGCAACATGTTTCAAAACCAAATTAAACAAAAAGCACCTTTACAAATTTAAGCAACAAAAGCCAACAAGCGTGCTTGTTTGTATCATGACTGTATTAACAAGCCTGAATCCTGCCAGTAATCTACCCACAGTGGTTTATCAAAAAACCCAAGCAGATACAAAGACATGAATGGCTTTTAGTGGATATGATTTTGCCTTAATTAGATTTAATAAAAGATTGCTTATTTGTTTGTAATTTAATAATCGGAATGCAGGACATTAGTTACTTCACAAGGCACTATTTTTTGTTATTTAATTGCCATCAAAGGGGTGGGAGGAGAGGGTGTACAGCTGTGGCTCTGACAGCAGTCTGGTTAGTTCACAGAAAGAAGCACATGTGAATAATGGATGTACACAGAAGGGGGAGAGATTTTATCTTGAGGAGGAACAGAAAGAGGAGGAGATAAAATTAAAGATGTAACCGGTGGATTTAAGACTGCATCTCTGCACGGAGCATCCAGGGAAACCAGCAACAGAACAGCAACCTGCTGGAACACAGAAACAAATCATAAATGTAAAATGCTGCTGGATCTTGCAACAAAGGATGCATTCTATATTCATAGAGGCCACTAAACGGATATGTCATTTGTTGGACACGTGCTGGCCCAACATACCTGGATACAGAATTCTCAGATGTTATGTCTTTCGGAGACCGTACCGTATTAAAGTTACGCTTCGGCTGGGACACTGTACAGAAAAGGACACAAATAGCAATTACAACCATTGTTGCATATTGTCTTGCCATCTCAGTATCATGATGAAATGTGGGGCTGTGTTGTATTGATGTTCAATTCAAGAACCACTCTTTGATGCAAAGAATATTATGAATATTGTTTAGCTTCTTGATAGGCCTAATTATTATGTAAAAATGCATTCCATTTCTTTTAACAATTGATGCGTATCAGGTTATAATAGGTTTGTTAGCTATTATTTAAACATTTTTGGACAAATGTATCCCAAAACTAAATGGACAAATTCCACATGACCATACCAGTTTACCACTTAAAAATGTTTGCATATATGCCTAATTTAAATATATGGAGAAATATATGAAAACATCTATAGATTTCCATTTAAAAAAGTACTTTAGTTACTTTTATTTGGAGCTAAATACAGTCATGCAGGTGAACAGAATTTGGGACAATTTAAAAGAAAACTTTATGGCAATTACACATTATGGATGATAGAGGTCACTGCAAGCAAAACAAACAAGATAAAACCCATTTAAAGGAATAGTTTATATAACTTGAATGTCCAAAAAGCAAATAAAGGCAGCATAAAAGTAATCCATATGACTCCAGATGTTAAATTCATGTCTTTAGAAGTCAATCCCCATATACATAAATACAGTGTATGTATGTATGTGTCTAACTGTATTATGTACTAAATTTACTATATACTATTATATTATAAACATTATTTTGAAAAAGGGGAAAGACATACACATATAATCCCTAAATGAAATAGCTCCCTAGCTAATGATTAGCACAAGATACGCAAGCTCCTTATCTTTATACTTACTAGTCACCTGGTGGACTTTCTTCACTAGTGTCCCATCTCCCTCGGAGTCTTTGGGTCCTCCAATTCTACAAAATTTCAAAGAAAACAATTTTTAAAATATTGTTTATGCTTTTTGAAAAATTAAAACTTTATAAGCAGCTTTGTTTCGATGATTAGGTTACTTGCAAATATTTGGTTTGAAGTTACATTTTATTAAATGTTCCCTTCGTATCCACACTTTTTTCACACATCTTACACCAGATGGTTTCGCAAAGACTTAATAGACAGCATCTAAACACCTAGGCCCCACCCCATAACATTGTTCTAAAACTCTCTCATTGTCATTAAATCAAGACAGAGTGGAACCTTTGCTGCAAATGATTGTGATATCCAGAAAGAAAAGGAAATAGCACCCAATGTTCTGCTTCATATGCTGACAAACAGTGAAACAGTGACAAATGACACCTATACTCAGGGCTGGATTTGTAATCTGGCATACCGGGCATTTACCTGGTGGGCCAATGCACTTTGGGCCCGATCAGGGGTGGACTGGCCATTGAGAGAACCGGGACTATGCTGAAATGAGCCTCTTCATTCTGCAGAATGGGACGCAATATGCCGAAGGGGGCAGCGATATGCAGAAAAAAACAGCGACACCCCCCCTACCCCCCTCGACAATTTTTGGCCAGTTTTTTGTAAAATTCCTTGGCCGATTTCTCTTCCCAGTCAACCCCTGCCTATGCTACAAAAGAGTGTCCTGTTTTAATCCCAAACCTGTTTGTCCCAGTAATCCACATTGTGTCTCTGTAAACATGTTTTTCTCTGGAGACTTTTACCTCTGAACACGGGATGGTGGTGCAAAAACCCCATATTTGGGCAAACAGTGGAAGTAACGCACTCCAAATACACTGCCGTCATGCTTTCCAGTGGGCTGCTCCAATTCCACACCAAACCAATATCCTGATGGTAAGAATATGCACACACACACACACGCATGCGCGCACGCGCACACACACGTGCCCAGACAGATCATTAGAATCTTCCTTAAACTGCTAAAAATGCTGTGACATAAATGCTAGTACTTTTATAATCAATATCACATTATTTATAAAGGTCTCGCACTGCACAAGTTTCTACATATTCTCAGTATTTTACACCATAGCTTAGATCTTCACATAAACATACCAGGAGCAAAGTCTGTCTTTCCAAAAAAGCGGACAATTCCTTGCTTTTGGCCGGCCACCAGCACCTGATCCCCAACTTCAACCTTCACTCCATCAGGATCCAAACCCCCAGACAGAGACTTCTTTCTCGGAACTGGTTGAAAATAAAATAAAAAATGCAACAACTCAGAAGACAAACTTCAAGTGTTCAAGAGCTTTGAATTATTCAAATACAAGTAATGTAACTACTGTTGCATACAATATTTTAAGTGATCAGGGATAATCAGGAGTCTGAACCGCAATCTGATTCCAAGCGGAGCTCTGAAAAAGCTGCACATTGTTACTTCAACAGGACAACTTGATCGTGAGCACTCACTCTTTTCACGATCTTTCTCTTTTTTCTCTTTCTTGATCTTGCCAGTCACACGAGACAAATCCATGCGAGGGGTTTTGGGCGTGGAGGTGACAGAAGAGGGGGTCTGTTCAACAGCTTTGCTGATTTTTGACACAGGGGTGAAAATACCTGCAGAACAAATCAGTATATAAAACATAAAACTCTGAATATAACATCAAACTACAGTGCTTTTCATGACAATAAAAAATATTTGAAAAACGTTTTGTAACAGCACAGAGAATAAAGTTACAAATCATGAAATACATGAAGTAATAAAACACACCTTGTTTTGGGGAGCAGATAAAATAGCGGATCCCACCCACACTCCCGTCATTCTTGCCCTCTGGCTCATCCAGCTCGATGCCCACCCACTGCCCGCTGGCGAAATCAGTGGTGCCACAGAAACGGAGGGTGCCAGTCTGCAGGATAGAGGCAGAATTCATCATGATGGGTGCATTCATTTACTTTAGTTGACAAAAACTCTACTTGCATTTGGACTTGGCACACATCTGGAAACCTATTTAAGCTGTGCAATGAAGCAAACTAAGCTTTTGTTTATGTACCCCTGAATTATGTCTAAAGATTGCGATGTGTCAAGTATTATGTCTTATGATGTAAGTCTTGCTCACAGTTAAAAAATACAATGCTAATGAACCAGTATATAATGCATCAGCTAACAACCTCACCTTCATGTCGTCCAGCACCACACGGCCCCCAAGTTTGAGGCCCAGGGAGGAGAGCATGAGGTTTCCGGGGATGTTGTCATAGTTTGGCAGGGTGGCACGAGGAAGGTTACAGCTGAGCGGCACTGCGTCCAACAGCAACTGCTTCAGCTCTTTAGCCACCATAGCAGCCTCTGTTTTATCCAGACTCATGTCTATGGGGTCAGGGACGACCTCTGCAGGGTCTTGACCTTTATCATTCTGTTTAATATGGAATAAGAGTGTATACTAATTAGTGATAAACCAATATATCATCCAGGCCTGTTTTTCATCACTTGTGTGCCTTCAATAATTCATTTAAAATGGTACAGCAGTGTTCCAGTGAATTTTTTAAAATATAAATATTCCATGTACAGTAGTTTCTCAATTAATGTGAGGTAATAAAAGCTGGATGCATAATAATTATAGAAGAATATATATATATATATATATATATATATATATATATATATATATAGCCCTAATCGTTTATTTTTTTTTGCTGTCATAAATCGTACATATACATACAGTATACAGTATTGACCCTCTTCATTCTATGTATAGGAATTGGCCATTGAAAACCCACATATGTTGATCACTAATGTTACAGAAGTAGTGAAATAGCAACAGCAACACAGAAGTCTAAAACACTGATTCAAAAGGAAGTGGATTTGGGACGTAGCCAGCTCAGCAAATTAACTAAATGAAATTAACTGTACATTTAAATCATCAGTTTTAAAAGTACATTTTAAATCATCATGCTTACTCTGACAGAGGGGTTGGCTCCATGTTCCAGCAGACACTTGACAGCGTCCAGGCAGAGGTTGGAGGCAGCAATGTGCAGAGCTGTGCCATGATAAAAATCACTACAGGTGGAGTTGAGCACTGTGTAGAGAGAGGAACAACTGATATGACAACAGATATAACATTGTATTTTGTATTTCTAAACACTGAAAGTGAATGGTGCCTGAAGGTAACATTCTGCCTATTATCTAATTTTATATACCTAGGAAGAAAGTCACAAGTGGTTGGAACAACATGAGGGTGAGTAAATGATGACAGAATTAAACATTTTGGGTAAACAATTCCTTTAAGTTTAACGAAGAAGCTTCCAGATGTCATGCTAAGTATACAAACACTGTGCACGCTTTTTAAAATCACCTTTAGGCTTGGAGGCTTTGAGCAAAATGCGGATCAGTTCTGGCACATCGAAGTAAGCTGCGTAATGGAGAGCGTTCATGTTGGTCCAACGACTGCGCAGACTCACATCAGCACCTAGAGCTATGAGCTGATTGGACAGCCGGAGCGCTGCCTCAGGATCACCTGAGAGGAAAACACATAGTTACTATAGCAACTGTCACATGCTTCAGGCATGTCATTATGACAGGCAAAAGTAAAATGAATGGCAATTTTGTGCTTTTGAAGGATTAAAACTTCAAACTTTGAAGAAATTAAAATTTAATGACCTCAGTGCTGCAATTACAGAGAAATGTCACATTTCTAGGGTGGATCCCAGATTATGAGGCATGCCTGGGCAAAGATTCTGTGTTCCAATTGCTAGCAGTGACACTCACCCACTCCATGAGCTCCCGCTTTGCAGCAGTAGTGGAGAAGAGTCATATCCGTTAGGCCGTCACGGTCGTTGACATGGCAACCTCGCTTTAAAATCTGAAAGCGAAAATGTGACAGAACATAAAGAGAAAGAAATAATCAGAGAAAGAGAAGAGACTGGCCAGTGTTAACTGAAACTGCAACACCTACACCAATAATTACTATACCAGTAATTATTATTAATTACCAAATATTAAAATGGTCTTTCTGTTTCTTGCTTTAGTCTATTATAAAACTTGAGTCAAATGATAAAAAAAAATAACAAAAACAACTGAAAGGATAAAAAAAATAAAAATAAATTATATATATATTTTATTTACTGTATAGAAAGGAAAAACCCTGTGACAGACTGCCATCCATCAGGAATCCAATTAATAACTAATGCAGACTAGTAGACAATTTTGCTCTTGAGTAGATGCAGCTTTTCAACAGTAAATGGCCACTTTTGAAACTGGACAAGAGCCAAGTTAGTCAGATGTACTCTAATGATGAAACATTATTTCAATTAATACTAATGCTATGTGACTGAAGGAAGCCTTGTTGCTGAGTCACTCTTAACATGGCAGTTCCTCAATGTATAGCAGCCATTTTCTAAAAAAAAAAAACGAGAAAAAAAAACAAAAAACTGTATCAGCAGGGAGCATGTTTTTTATTGACTGAAATGTTTGATTCTAGGAATCCACTGCTGACAGTGCACATCCAAAACGTAGTTACATTAAAATTCTTTAAGAACATCCATATGCTAACTCCTAAATGTTACTTCAGAAAGTTGACAAAAATAAACTTTAGCAGATATCACGTTAAAATTTTACAGTCTTTCTCTTCCTGGAAAACCAATAAAATGCTCTCTAGAATGTGTATGTCCCTAATACCACCTGCTTCTGACTTGCAAAAGTAAGTAACAAATCCCACCCCACCCAACTTCCGGTTTCAACAGGAAATTAGCACAAGAAAGATAAGAGCATTTGTCAAGCAATTTTATGGGGTCTTTAAAATTCTACACAAGATATTCCTCCACCTGCAATCTGTTTAACTTCAGAACTAATCTTAGTTCATCACAAACAAGGCTTTTACTTTCCAGACTTCTGATGTTTTTCCACAGTGGTTCTCATCCAGGGGGCGGGACCCACTAGGGTGCCTCAACACACTTCCAAGGAGGCCTCAATTTGACTTATTAAATAAGAAATATTAAAATAATAAACATAATTCAACTAAAATAAAATGCCAAAGATGTATGCCTACAAATTATAAAGACTCTTTATGAAACTTCTAAAATCAAAAATTAACCATGATAAATTATTTTAATCAGACACGTCTAGTTTCGGGCTAAGGGTCTTCAAATATTGTCTTGGACAGTGGGGGGCTCAAAAGGATCTCAAAAAGATTGTTTTACCAGACCAAGTTACGTTGGCTGCAGTGAGCAGACTGATCTCACAGCAAACTCGGAAACAGTAGATTTACATTCTTTTTTGGGGGGCAGTGTTTACCGAAATTCGAAACACTGCCCCCCATTGCCAAAGTACTGTTGACCATTAGTGCACATGTGAAGAAGGATATAGCTGCAGGCCGAAATCCAAAAAAGTCTGATCTGGAGCTCCAAATCACCAGCAAAGACATACAGTGCCCCTAACCTAACCCTAACCGTGGGTGGAAGTGGCGCCCCATTTTGGAGTGTGCCCAACCCTCTTCTGGAGATTTCCCCGCCCTTTTTTTAGAGATCTCTGGGCTGCAGCAATGCCTACTTTAGGGGTGGACAACTATTTTGATAAAGGGGCTACATCTGGCTTTAAGTACCGTAGGCTAGTGAATACAGGGGGCCACATTGTACTCCTTTTGAGATACAATGTTCTGCATTGATTAGGTTTTTGTATCTTTTAAGCCCAGAAATAGTTGTGTACTCAATTTTCTGAAGTGTATCTGTGACTGATGGGACTATTCTGCAATGGCCTAAGTATTGTATTGCTCTACAAAGGTAGATACTTTTCTATCAGGCATTAAAAAACTGAATAAAGGCTGAGCTTATTATAGATTATTTTACCATATCTACTTCTGTGTTAATTTATTATTCAATTTAACACTCTCTACATCTGTTTTAATAAAAAAATCAAAAATGATATAAACTTTTAATGTTTGTCACAAATTGGGGGAAATTACTTATTTTATTCTCAAAACATAGCCTGTTTTCACGCTAAAAGGGTCATGATGCAGGTCTCTTCAATGGTTTGACTTTCCATTCAGATCACAACTGAATAACACAGGCTGCATGACTATGATAAATGATTACGTCAAGAGTTAGATTAACATACAGGTGCGAGGGGACTTTCTAAATTGCACAAATAAAAAATACATAAACATATTCATCTCTTGCTTGCTTTTGCTCGCGTGTCAATGATTACCCCTCCATGTGTCAGTGATGCCGAAATCTACTTTTATATTTAATTTCATCACTGAGAAGGTTTACCTGCAAAGTAGCACCAAACATCACAAGCAGCCTCAAGAATCGACACAGGGTAGCCATATAACACTTTACCTTTAGCAGAATATTGCACTAGAGATCGCTAAGTTTTTTCAAAGGGAAAAGCGAGAGCTAGAAAGAGCGCACTCACGTGCATGGTTGTCAGATTGCACAAAATAAGTATAACATTAGGCGGAATATTTCAAATTTGCGCAAGTATAAATCTCAAATTGGGGGTTTTGCGTCTCTTATCTGGCAACCCTGAGCATGTTACACGCTTGTGGATATGCGTTAGGTCCCAATGCAAGATAACTGAAATATCCACTGAAAAGAAAAAAAAAAAAAAAAACGCTTTTAGGCTAAATGAGCAAACCATCAGTGGAGCAAAACTGTTAAATTATAGGAAAAAAATTCAACTTCTGAATCACATAACCGAAGACGTTGACGCAACACGCTAACGGTCACGCTACAAGGGAAGGTCAACACGCAGGAGCCGATGCAAAAATGTTTGATAGTAGATGGTGCTTATCGGTGAGTTCACACAATGTGGGTGATCCTAGTGTACCAGAACTGTTGGAAAAAACATATTTACTTCCTGCAAGATCATAAGAGAGCTGAGCCTCACAGAGATCTGAAAGGTGAAGCTGATTTAAGGCATAACTCAATGGAGAGTTCAGTCAGATGAAGAAGGCTTATTATCCCTGCAACTGCAGCACCTCTTGGGACACCCTTTCACAGTACCACATCTACTATCCACCACACCCACATCTTTATAGACCACAATCAAAAGTAATGTGAACATGGGGGCTTAAATGTCCTTAAAATGACATATAAATCACAAGCTAAATCTGTTGTATGTTGTTTAAACACTACCTTTAATGTGCGTGGGATTTTGCCCCAAAAAAGTATTTAAACACTTAAGCCATACTTAAAAATGTATCAATGGCTTTGCATTATATAACAAATATCAAACCAAGTGGCACTTATTTTAAAGAGATATGGCACACTTTTCAAGCAAAACAATAAGCAGGTAGAAGCTTGCTTAAATGATTCAACAATAGATATATTAGGGCGTTAGTGGAACATGTGCACAGTTAATGTGATTCATTTCTTACATCCACTAAAAATCCCCTTGCAACCAGTTGGCTGAATGAAACAGCTGAAATAGTTAAAAAAAAGGGATGTTTGCAGATGCCACTTGGTTTGATATCATGTCATCATTCATACATTTTTAACTGTGACTTAAGTTGCCTGAATACTTTTTGGCTCCACTGTATACCTAAGCACAGAAAGAAATCAGTGTGACAGAAAGAAATATGACCCTTTCTCAAGACAGCTTGAATAAAATGAAAACATACAAAATTAGAAACTGTAAATATAGCATATCCAAACAGTACAATACCCTTGGCCATACTAAATAAAAAACTTTTGGCATAAGACAAGTGTCTATATGAAAAAACATAATGGTTCACATACTTATTGTGGAATAATAGAGTAGAAAGACAGATTTCCAGCATGTAGTGGGATAGTCCACTAATTTTCTTGTATCGCAATCAAGTCACAATCGCAAATGTTACTAGAAAAGTTCATTTATATTACATAAAAGCAAATGTAAATGTGCAATCTTTCTACAGGGCTAAAGAGCCATCTATACTCTGAACTCACAGCACCTTAAAATTATTTCCTAAATCGCTTTAGATGCTAAGTTGACAACATTTGCTCTGACATGTAAGGACAAGCTGTTTTCTCTCCCAAAACGTTAAGAGGACAAAGCCTTTAACAAGTTTAAATACAACCCATTCCATGTGGGAATTGGAGCCAGTTAATTCATCGATAGGTCATATTACACAGAAATGCCAGCAGCCAAATGGAAACTCAATACGTCTCTCTATAAATCCTGACAAACAATTATCTGTCACTAGGTCACTGTCTTCATCCATTAGGTTTAAAACTAATAAATTACACTTTCATGATTGCAAGAATCAGGCATCTATACATCTATACATCTAGCCAAATACTTAAAATTGAAGTTCGAGGTGGTTCTCACCTCATTGCCTATGATATCGATCTTGTGCTGAACTTGTGGGACCCACTGGCGGATGATGGCGAATAGCTCTGGGATTGTGGTCTGAGGGTCAATCAGAATCTCCATACAAGCCGGATCATTTGGGTCAAAGAAGGTGAACGCTTAAATAGAAGCAAGTAAAAAGCAAGATACATTTAATGGGCAAAGAGGTTTTCAGACAGAAAGTAATTAAACCATTAAGATGGTGTTTTACCACTACATTCTGTGCTGTGAATTTATCAGATTAGACAAAATCTATTTAATTTTATATCCAGTTTTAATAGCATGTAGTACAGGACTTCCACTTTTTCACTGTAAAATATTTGTAAAAGGCAGAACCAGTGGTAGATCGGGCAGCTAGTAGAGAAACCCACCATAGTCCTTGGGATGTGGAGCCTGTGCAGATGGATGCACCATGGGTTTTTTGCGAGGTTCATGAACAGGGCTGGTGAACTCAGATGCTGGTTGTGCCTCTTCCACCTCAGAAGTTTTCTCTTTAGTCATTCTGTTTGATGTGATTGGGCCTGGACATAAACAATGTGCATTGTTAGGACTAAACAAAGACATCAGATCCTGTCAAGTCACTCCAGATTACATTAAATGTTTTAACCAGTACCATGTTGAAAGGATGATTTGGTCTTAAAGGAATAGTTCACCCAAAAATTAAAAATTTCTCCTCATCCTGAATGTGCATGACTTTCTTTCTTCAGCAGAAAAAATGAAGGTTTTTAGAAGAATATCTCAGCTGTGTAGGTCCTCACAATGTAATTGAATGGGTGCCAAAATTGTTAAGCTCCAAAAATCTCATAAAGGCAGCACAAAAGTAATCCATACGACTCCAGTGGTTAAATTAATGACTTCAAAAATGGTATGATAGGTCTGGTTCAGAAACAGATCAATATTTAAGTCAATTTTAACTAGAAATTCTTCTCCGTGCTCAGCCAATCTCCACTTTAACTTTCACATTCTCTTTCTAGTGTTTTTGGTGGGTCACATTCTTCATGCTTATGCCCCCTACTGGGCAGGGCGAAGAATTTCTAAGTAAGACTAACATACTGCTTAAATTGGATTGGACAACATGAGGGTGAGTAAATCATAACAGAATTTATGATACCTTTAAAGAAATAGCATAAAGCCAATAAAATAAAAAAGTCTGTCCTAAAAGTCACAACAGAAAAGAATGGCTATTTTGGCCGATACCTCTTACAATACTTGATAACTCATTATAAAACTGTTTCTGGATTAATCCGTGACCATTATTCCATTAAAGCATGGGCCACTAAAAGAACAGATTCCCTTTTTGCTCTCTCAGTATAGGACAAAAACATCCACACAAAATCTGCCGTCATTAGATCACTGTTTCACTTTGGAATTATGCTTTAAAAATTTACAAAGATATACAAAGCTTTTTTTTAATGTTCAAACAATAAATCATTTCCATTGAACATGGATAGGATCTGTTGAAAGCATGACAGGCCAAATTTTTATATGGAGCCACAATAAAAGATAAATAGAATTTAAAAAGTTAAAATGAAAACTAAATATGATACACGATGACTGATATGAAAAAAGGTTATTTTGTGCTTTTAAAATATTTTTGAACCTCAGTTTTTGCACACATTTTATATGTATGTACTGTATATTATAGAACATTACAAATACTTCCTATGCATATGTTGGGCAATTCCACATAAATGTCAACCACATGAAAAGAGAAAGTCTGCTGGTTTAAAAGCGTTTTCAATACTTACCATCATTATGTCAACCTATAGACAAGTGCCATTTTCACAGCTGTCACATCCATTTATGGCAGTTTTTACGCATTAAAGTGTCAATAATATTTGACATGTTCTTTTACGTATTGAGGCTGTTATTATTTCTGGAATGTGTGTTTAAATTCAAGTTTTAACTAAGATTGTTACAAATTAATTATAAATCAACCATCTTTTTTTAATATCAGTGTTATCCTGCTTATAACCGACATGCAGATGGTTTTAATTTGGTTAATAATTGGCCGATATCGGCAGCCGATTCATCGGTGCATCTCTAAAATAAAGCAACTGTAATTTACACAGTAATTCAGACAACTATAGCTGTATTCTGCAGTAATGTAGCTATAACATCAGCCATGAAAATAACATTCAGAGGTCAGTCTCAAATAAATGGACAAGCACCTGCTTCCAGAACCAAGCTAAGTGCACAAACGATTGTGCTCATTGTGATTGAGATCGAATGCAAATATTCAAATCTCTTTGTTTTATTAAATTAATTTGAAAGTTATCACAAATGTTTGGCAATCGAATTAGGATTTTGGATCACCATTTAACATGTCAATAACACCTAAGGAGAATTTTGCAACTAGACCGCATCTGAAGACTATGGGAACTATTTGTTATTATTTAGGAAAAAACAAAGAATGTATTGTAGAACTGGAATGAAATATCATTGACATGAAAAAAAATTAAATAACAAAACACTTTAGAATGTGAAATCTCCAAAATCCCATTATGATTAATCATTATTTTAAGCATTATGCTATCTTTATACATTGTGCAACCCTGGATGAAATGAATGATTTACCAGAATTGATTTAGGTTTTGATCAGGATCCATCACAATATCCATTTTAGGAGATGCCTGGTTACTCAGTATTTAACATTGCTAAGCAATGCCAGTACTTATGTAAATATGTTTAGGAGAGAAATGGTCAAAGTAAAAATAAACATTCAATATCACTCACTGTTTCTAATCACGCACTATAAATTCATCCAATGGATCTGTACACTGCTTCTGGAATGCGATAAGCCCACACATTAGCCAAATATGGTACTGCAAGCTAGCAATGTCCTTCTTTTGCATCTGTGGAGGACTTTGGTAGTGTTTATGCACTAAAAGGGCAAGACATTCTATCAGAATTTAATTAAATTAGAAAATGACAACCCTAACAGCATTAACATTTCTTGGTGTGCATGATAACTGCAATCTTATGATTCAAAGATCAAAGGTTTCTCAACTAATTAATAGAAATGTATAATATAGATAATAAAACAATCACATTTTAATATTCAACAACAATTGAGTAAACAACTCTCTCTCTCTCTCTCTCTCTCTGTCTATATATATATATATATATATATAGACACACACACATATCAGTATGATAATAGCATTACAAAAATGCATCAGATACAATTTTATTAGTTTATTAGAAATGTGTTAACAATATAAAGACTGACTAATTTATTCTAATGCTGTCCTCAATCGCCCCATTAGTAAAATATAGTGTTAGTCAATATAATACACAGCTGAAGATTTTTTACACTAATGCCTAAGGACATTTCAGCTGTATTATCGCTGGATATTTTATTTTGAGATGTTCTACAATAGTCAACCAAAAAAAGGGGCGTATTCAGAAATGGATTACTCACAAAGGCAATGAGCACAGTCTTCAATCTCTCAGTGTTATTGATTAAAATAGATTTTGATAAACCTTAATCATTTAAAAACGGTATCTCTCGACAAAACATGGAGAAGCAGGTGCTAAACGACGCGTATAATAACGCATTCTTATAAAGCATGTCAGTCTTTCTTACCCTGTGTCAACAAGAAAACATGGACGCTCAATCACGCAGCACTTGAAAAACAAGCAGGCTACTGTTCACGCGCCAAAAAACACGATTGCTATTTACATCCCGTTAATTTAACTTGACATAGCAAAATAATATCCGTCTTACCTGAAAGCAAGCCACAAAATCGTTTCTTGTCTCTGTTGTCAGCGTCGGGTTGAGAGAAATGCGATGGAGGATGTAGGGATGCTGCGCCTTGTCCTTCTTTTAGCCTGCGTCACGGATGTGACTCACGCCTGGACCACTCTCCTCCAAGCTCCATTCACATCCCTCAACCAAACTTGATACTCATTCTAGAATTTGCTTGATGAAGAGTGCTTTACAGTAAGTTTTCAAGAGACTCAAAACGAATTACAAATGGAACAAAAATGATGTATGATTTTTATTTATTTGCTTTTTGTCTTCGTAGCGAATATCAAACGATTACACGTAGCGATTTATGGAGGACGATCAAACCGAAAGTGTTCTTGCATTTAAAAAAAGCTAAACGCCAAGTTGACGTTCTATTTTTGCATTCGGTGCAGAATGTTATTCTGGCGCCTGACATTTAGCCACTTAATAGCCTAATGGACAAAACCAGTGGCGTAAGTTTCATATGAAAACTGGGGAAGACACGTCAACGCAAAGCTAAACTCCGACATTTGGACAAAACATTTGTGAATGGACTAGATTTATTGTGTTTAATATAAATGGATATATAAACATTTCCCAAAAGTGTCCAGGCCAAACTTACCCCATTTTCGTCCTTTATAATTGCCTCCCAATAATCATCATAATGATACAGGCATTAACAACAATGTTTATTTATTTTAAAATGTTTTATTATTAATAATATTATTATTATATATGTAGCCTATATAAGATTCCTGAAAACATGTATTCCTCTTGTTGAGCTTCTTATTATACATCTACATAATGTTAGGCACTTATGGGCTTGTGTTCCTATAGCTTAACTGGTAGAACATGCCTTGAGCAGTTGCAAGGTTGTGTGTCAGATTTCCAAGGTACGCATGGACTGGTTTGCAAGGTGTTCTTTGGATAGAAACGACTGCCAAAGGTATATAAATTAGCTTGAAAAGAACAATGTCTGTACAAAATATTTTTTCAGGCTATTTATTTTGGAGAATTTCAGACAGGAACATTGTGGACAGATAAGACATGGTGTACTTAGTTATTAAAAGTTCTAATGTAACTAGATCTAGTTGAGACATTGCCTACAAAAGCAGAGTATTTAGACACTTAAGTATTTAACTCCTTAAACTCTGTGGGGCCAGGAGCGTGTAATAAGTTCACGCTTAAAATGTAAAAGTCAGATATTTGGTAGGGTACAACAGGGCTAAAAGCCCCTCGGGGGAAAATGCACATTTGATTTTATTTTCTCCCAAAACACTAAACAGCAACAAAAACTACCACAGTACTTTCCTTAACACATGTTTGTACACTGCAAAATATTCCTGATCCATAAGATAATTGCATGCAAGTTTGATTTTGAGGTAATTTGATCTAATATTTAATATACTTTTTTGATGTTTCAAATGACTTTAGCTAATGAAAATCCCTGAAATCAACACACAGTTTTACTCAAATTGCTCATTTATCATTTTCAGTTTTGTTCATATGTGATTAAATCAAAAGTGTTAAAAATACTGTCAAATAAATGCCCTCCTGCTGTAGGTACTAAATGCCCACTTATGACATATAGTTTTTCTTTAGTGGGGCAAATTGATTTGTTATGAGCATTTTTCAAAGTTGGCTCACATTGACAGATCCAATCATAATTGAGATTAATTTGTTTATTTAATACTAGTTTTTATGAAATGCCAAATGTAATTGAAATGAACAGGAAATGGTTAACCCTTTTCTGATGTGGTCATTTTGAATAAGGAATATCTTCTCAAAAGTATTTGTCGTATGACAAATGTTGCCCTATATAACTACAGTAATGTCCTACCATTAAAAAACTTAAAATGTGAACTCTTCACAGAACTCCATCAGGTTTGCATTTGTTACATAAAATAACAAGATTAAACATGAAAAAATGAGCACCACCTTGTGGTAGTGATGTAGAAATAAGATTATAAATATACACGCTTTTCAAATAGCTCTTAAATAGACATTTCATTTTCAAATGAAAGCTCACATTCTCAGGAATTGCCATAACACCACAGTTTAAATGATTATCAAAACATATACAAAGTTAATTTTGATCTCTGTTAAACAGCAAAGACAAATTTCTACCCAGATTTCTGCTTCTGTATTCTAAGTAGACACAAACCCTATATCAACGCTTACCGTTTTCTTAAAAATTAGCAAATTTTTACTTGTCCTTGAACTTGCAATAATCCAGTGTTAAATCTTAGATGTCCAGAACAAAATATGTGGCCCAGCAGTAAAAGCATCAACTCATCATCTGCGAAAATACGGTCTCAATTATTGATGATAAAATGTTATACATCATTGCCAAGCTGAGGATCTTTACAGCTATACTTAGATTTAGCTTCTAGTCCATTCAGAGGCCAAGATATTGACAAAAGTGTGGGGAATGTGTGTGCATTAGATCGCATAATAGGCTGCCGGAGTGCCAAATATCCACATTTTCCTACTATATAGTATGCCAAAAACAGTATGTAAATGGAGACGCATGTCCAAATCCTCAGTATTCATGAAACAATAAGCGAGAGATACTCGGATGAACTACTATTTCCGGCGAAATTCTAAAGTGTTATTACTTGCATGCAAGTATGTCTACCCAGCAAACACAGAACGTTTCCCTAAAGTTAGCGTATTGTTATCATTTGGTTATTTTTTTGGGGAACGAATTCCTAACTAGAAACCTTCTCTTTAGGTTCTATTTTTTATAACCATAAAGTAACATTCCTAGAACATTGCAGATAGTTTTTTGGGTGAAAACCTAAAAAGCACATTTGAGTGTTCAGCTGCATTAGAGTGCCTTGTGCACTTCAGAATGTATTTTGTGATTGAAGGATTGATAAAATTTTATTTTTCGTAGTACTTGATGCCATCTTGAGTAAAAAGAGCCTGAAATACATGATTGCAAAATTAGGATTTTATTCTTTGTTTGTTTTTTATGTTCATCATTAGATTGTAAACACATGCAATATTATCTATGAATTATTGGAATCTGTTTTGGAATGTGAAGGTTTCTAAATTAGATTAGCTACTTTGTGAGTATGTGTTTATTTACATTTGAATTTGTTGCCATTCTCTGTTTGATAGTTGTCACATGTTTGGGGTGAGTCATTGTTTCATCGAGATAATTACTCGCGCAGACTCCGCTGTCATTATATCCACCTGTCGCTCATTTCCTCTGGCCTATTTAGCTTGCCCAATCCCTTCAGTGTTTCGATGATTATTGTATAGTGTTGCAGCGTGTTTGCTGTGTGTTCACAGTCTGGTCTAGACTCATGTATTTCAGCTGTCTGTTTTTTTGTTCCAGTTTTTGTCTTTGTTGGTTCTCGGCTGATCTCACCTGCTCTGTTCCAAATTTAGCTTTTTCTCCATGATCATCTGGATTCTTAAGCCTCTGTCTCTCTGCCAGCCCAGTTGTGCCTCCCTTCTTCTCTCAGACTCACCGGTGGACTGGCCCATTACATGGATTGTTTCCAGCTCTCTTGTCAGCTAAAAAGGGCCGGTCGGAGCTGTGGATTATTAGCCAGGTATCGGCATTCCTTCACTGAGGATTCCCAATTTGTTTTTGTTCTTAATTTTTCTAAAGAAATAAAATAATTTGAATTTACATCCAGTGTTTGGGTCCTTGCCTGTTCTTGTCTGAACAATCAGACCAAGAATGTACCCAGCAGATGATTACCAGTTCTGTTCAGCACAGTTCCGTACAGCACAGGGATTGCTCCTTGGACGATAGGCCGAGCAGTTTGCCGCCTCGAACCAGGCTCTGGATGCGATAACGGCCTGACCTGTCCTTGTGCCATAGCTTCACCCCTGGATTTTTTTTTTTTAACATAGATCCTCTGTCTTGCTGGGCCTTCTTATCACAATGCTTTCTAAAGTTTCCCTTCAAACCTTCCACGTTCCAATCGAAAGAGGCAAAGGTAGCATTTGTTATTACCGTCCTCGCTAGCAGAGCATGGGACTGGGTTACAGTGGCCTGGGAGAGCCAGCTACACTTCTGTGCCTAATACTTTGTCTTTGTTGCAGAGCTCATAAAGGTTTTCGATGGCATAGCCCGCAGCAGAGAGGCTACTTGGTTGTTGGCTGAGGTACATCAGGGTTCCAGGTCAGTCTCAAATTTCTCAGCCAAATTTCACAATCTCACTGCCTCTTGCCGGTGGAACGAGCAAGCTCTGTGGGATCGCTTTCTCAATGGACTCAGAGAGACTGTCATTGGTGAGATTTATTCCCTAAAACTGCCTGAGAGCCTTGACTAACTTATCGATCTGGCCATTAGAGTTGACAACCATCTTTCTCTATGCTGCCACCGTGGTTCAGCTCAGTCTCCCCACGCTCATATTGTTAATTCTTCACCACCTCTGCAGTCCCGCAGAACCAGGTCCACTGTAGAGCCTAGGCTGGTGAATTGAGTCAAGCTATCCCGAAGAGAGATTGAGAGATATGGATCCTCCAGGTCTTATGTATATATTGCAGATGAAAGGGTCATCTACTAGTGATGTGGCCATTAAAAGATGGAGCTCTGCAGTGATTTGGAGGCTACTGGTGAGCGGAAGTCCTCCATCCTTTGTGCCATTCTTCCCGATTTGATCTCCTGGGGAAACTCTTCCTGGAATGACAAAACTTTGGTGTATTCCCTGTGTTCCTGTGGATCGGCCTATCATCACCCACACCCACTACAACAAAATACTCCATGACATGGTTAATCACTTTATCTTCATGTATCTGGATGAGATTCTGATTTTCTCCAGATTCCTCCAGGTGCACATTGAGCACATCAGGCGAGTGCTGTAATGATTGCTTAAGAATCAGCCGTTTGTTTAGGTGGAGAAGTGTGCGTTCTACGTGCAGTCAGTTCCGTTCCTGGGAAACATTGTGTCGTCCGATGGGTGTTTACATGGATCCCTTCAAGGTGAAAGCCATCACCGACTGGCCCACCACAGACACTCACTGAGCTCTGCAGAGATTTCGGTGATTTACCCATTTCTACCGATGATTCATTTGTAATTACAGCACAGTAGTCTGACCTCCACTAAAACAAAATTCTGCTGGTTGCCACTGGCCCATGAAGCTTTTGAAAAACTTAATGTACTCTTTACGTCCAAACACATCCTTATTACACCTGACATTTCTCGTCAGTTTGGGGTGAAGGTCTATACGTCGGAGGTGGGTCTGGGTGCTGCTCTCTCCCAGTGTTTGCCTAAAGATGACAAGATGCATCCCTGTGCATTCTTTTCGCACCATCTGTCATCGGCCGAACATATTTACGACATCAGTTATCGAGAGCTACTTGCCATCAGGCTTGACCTCGGAGAGTGCCAGCACTGGTTGGAGGGTGTTGAATGGCATTTTTGGTGTGGACCAACCATAAGAATTTGGTGTATATCAGTCCTGCCAAATGTCTTAATTCCAGACAGGCATTTTGGGCACTCTTTTTTGGTAGATTTAAGTTTACCATCTCCTACAGGTTGGGGTCTAAAAAACATCAAACCTGACATGCTCTCCTGCATCTTTGAAGACTCCTGTCACATTGGATCTTCCAACACGACCCTCCCCTCCCACCGAGTGGTCGCTATTGTGTCTTGGGGATCAAGTCAAAGGTGCAGGAGGCTCTTTGGGGAGTGACGGCACCGGCAGGAGTGCCAGATGGTATGCTCTTTGTTTTGCGGTAAGTCGATCAGCCGCATGTTGGCCATTGTTCGGTAACATTTCTGGTGGCCATCGATGAGACAGGACCAGGGCTGGACTGGGAAGAGAAATCGGCCCGTGATTTTACATAGCAACTGGCCTAAAAGTCGCTGTCCTTTTCTGCATATCGCGGCACCGTTTTGTGGTCCGTTCTGCATAACACTGCGGCTCATTTTAGCTTGTCGCTGCCCATTCGGCCAGTTTCGCAGCCAACCCACCGGCCCACTAGGTTCTTCCAATAGCCAGTCTGCCCCTGATCGGCCCCATATGTGTCGGCCAACCGGGAAAATGCCTGGTATGCTAGATTACCAGTCCAGCACTGGGCAGGATTTATGACCATTTGTTTTGTCTTGTTTGGTCTGTACCAGAAGTAAGATTTCTAATCGTCCCCCAGCCAGACTTTTACCAACTTTATCCATGCCTTCCAGACCCTGGTCGAACATCACTCTGGATTTTATCACCGGGTTGCCACTTTCACTGGGCAACTCGGTGATCAATAAGATGGTCGATCGGTTCTCAAAGGCAGTCCATTTCATCCTGCTCCCAAAGCTCCATTCAGCCTGTGAGATGGTGGTCGCTGTCTTGGACCACTTCTTTCAGATCAATGGGGTTCTGTTGGATGTGGTCTCTAACAGGGGCCCTCAATTTGTGTCCAGGTTCTGAGGGGAAAGTGTAGCCATCTGGGGCTGCAGTCAGTTTGTCATCTGGGTTCCATCCCCAGACTAATGGTCAAACCGAGCAAGCTAACCAAAGTTTAGAGGGGAATCATAATTGCATGGATACACAGAATCCCTCGTCCTGGAGTGAGCAGTTGTAGTGGGTTGAGTATGCTGAGAGTTTCTGAGTTAGCAGGGAGTAATACACTGATGCCTCATGACCTTTTCCAAAAGCAGCAATCACCTCTCCCAAAGCACCTGCCACCTTAGGGGGTGTGTGCTTCTCCCAAAAACAGTACAGAGCATGAGGCACAGCTGTAAATACCTATAAAACTGAGATCTGGGAATCCCAAAATGATGACCCAAATTCTCAAAAGATCTCAACACTTCACTCTCATACAGGTTGCAGAGTGTAGTAACCCCCCTCACAATCAACTCTGACCAACAGAAAGGGGATTGTTGATACATAATTTGGGGTTCAGTCACATGCTTGAGGCAACATTTAAATAAATGTCTGAATTAAATACTCTGGCCACTCTTTTGCAAATCACGTGTAAATGTAAAATAACGGGATGTGACTTAACTTTTCTGGTTAGTTTGATAGAAAGGCTTTGCAATGGCGAAACAGGGGCAAGGACTTCCTGTTTAATAGAAAACCAGGGAAGGGCTTTTTCAGTTGGACGCGACCAATGAGCCAAATGTCTAAGACCGAACGCATAGTAAAAAAACACATTTTGGGTAGGCCTAGCCCACCTTTGTCAATCGGCCTATGTAGTTTGTTGAAAAGTAGTCTGGGACATTTACCATTCCAAATGAAGGACTTTGCTATGCTATCAAATTGCTTTAAATAAGAGAGGGAGAACTCTATAGGGAGTGACTATGACTAGCAGGTAGATGAATTTTGGAATAAAGTTCATTTTAATAACATTAACCTTCCCAGTCATCGATAAATGTAATGAAGTCCAGTTGTCCACATTGCTCGAAATTAACTCTAACTAAATCAGAAAATTTTATGGGAATAAAAAATCAAATACTTGATGTCCCGTTTGGGCCACTGGAAGGCGCATGGCAGAAGGTAGATACTGGACAGTATGCTGTCAGAGCCAAAGCTTTGGATTTAGACCAATTTACTTTGTATCCTGAGAACTTGGAAAAGGAAATAATAATTTTGTGGAGACAAGGCATAGATCTAGTAGGCTCAGAGACAAATAATAAAATATCATCTGGGTAAAGCAGAAGCTTATATGCCACACCTCTGGAAAATCATCCTCCTTTCTTATTGCGGCTGCTAATGTTTCCAGGGCAAAACAGAACAATAATGGTGAAAGAGGGCAACCCTGCCGAGTGCCCCTATTCAGAGTAAAATAATCTGAAATTAATCCATTTGTTTGTACCGCTACTACATGGTGTCTATAAAGTAACTTAATCCAACCAATAAATGCACTCCCGAACCCATATATTTTCAAAATCTTAAAAAGATAATCCCATTCTACCATATCGAACGCCTTTTCGGTGTCAAGTGAGATGGCAGCAACCGAAGTCTGATCATTCGCTACTTACCACATGATATTGATGAAATGCCTAATGTTATCAGAAGAGCTATGGCCCCAAACAAACCCCACCTGATCTATATGTATAAGAGATGTCATAACTTAACTGGTTACCCAAAATGTTTGACAAAATTTTTACATCTAGCTGGATCAGTGAAATTGGATGTTAACTTTTACACTTGCTTGGATCTTTGTCCTTTTAAAGAATCAGACTGATCAGGGCTTGTGTCATGGTTGGGGGAAGGTTTCCATTCTTTAATGATTCCATATAAACTTCTAACAAAAGTGGAGCCAATTCTGTAGCACAAGATCTAAAATAATTCAGTGGCAAAACCATCTGGCCCCGGAGCCTTGCCTGTAGGTAAGGCCTTAATTACCTCATCAAGCTCTTTCAAGGTTATCTCAGAATCAAGAGAATGTTTTGCTCAGTTCTAATGGTTCCATAATTGTTCTAATATCTTCATCAGTAGACGAAGACGTGGAACTATAAAGATCAAGATAAAGGCATTATTAATATCAATGGCCGAGGTAAAAATGTTACCACCAGGGAATAGTAGAAAAATACTTTCTCTCTGCTTTATATATCTAGCCAAATGCTTCCCTGCTTTTCCCCCTGACTCAAAGTATGACTGTCTTGCCATGAATAACCAAAACTACACTTCTGTAAAAAAATAGTATTATATCTGTATTTCAATAAGGGTCAATTATCTGTGGCCATCAGATGACATTCGCCGCTTGAGCTTTTCCTCAGCACTTTAATATTCCCTTCCAACTCCACAAGTTCTCATGCTTTGGAGTTTTTGGTAAATGAGGCATACTGTATGATCCGACCAAGAAGAACCGCCTTAAGTGTCTCCAAAGCCACGCTCACAGAAGATACTGAGGACCAGTTGGTCTCCATATAAACAATGATTTCAGTCTTTAACATTTGTTGGAAATCAGGATTTTGCAACAGGGATACATTAAAGCGCCAGCTATATGATGTTTTTTTCTACATATGTGGCAACATCTCTAAATTCACCAGGGCGTGATCTGAGACTAAGAAGTTTCCAATTGAGCAATCAACAATAGATGAAATGAGGGACTGAAAGTCACCAAATATCTGCAAGACCGAGCTATCGCACACTCATAACACATGAACGAATGGTCAAAACACATCATTGTTTTGCGAATAAATCATTTCCATCACCTTAATGCAAATTTGAACTAATACGAAACTCTAGAAAATCCACCTCCTCCTAGCACATAACATTTTAAGCGAATATAAAAAGTTTATTCGCATATCAAGCGTTTCCATTCAGGATTTCTTATGCGCAATTTCAAAATGCACATAAAAATTGTTGGATGGAAACCCACATTATATTTCTTTATTGTTCATTGTTAAACACAACTCATTCACTCAGAATCTCACATTTCTCCCTCACAATGACTCGTTATGGAGCCATAATTCATGTATTCTTCAAAAAGAATATATTAGAAATAAGCATAACCTAATAATGTACTTAAAAAATTATTAAATTAATCGAAACTCATTAACTATAATTTGATTACAAGAATTTTAAATATAATGCACTAGTTACACTACTTTTTGATTTAAAAGTAATTAGGTCACAGTAACTAACTACTGTACTTTTTAACTGAGCACAATGATCTTTAAACTGGAGTGGGAGTTGCTGTGGCCAGCCATGCGTCCTTTGCTGTCTGGCACATGATGTAGTTGGCAGTGGCATTGTTTAGCAACACAGATAAGATGGGAGTATGGAAATGCATCTGGAACAAGAGCTAGATCTGACACAGGAACTATTCACCAATGCAGCATAACATATTTTCATTTTCATATGTATATCACTACATTGAATCCATTACAGTTAATGTCTTTGCTTAGTAAGAAGTATGGCTCAGTTGTAAACATCTGGTAAACACTATGTGGTGATTATCTCTGAATATCAAGCTCTGAAGGACACAATGATTGGTCTTGGTGAAGAATTCAGTGGCAGAGCCAACTATCCCCTGATTGTGAAAGCAACTCTTGGATATGGTGAGTTCACTTTATGCTGACTTTAAGTTGGTTAAAGATTTTTGGTATTTTAGTGTTCTTGGTGAATTAGAAGGTTTACGGATAGTCATTATTTATTAGAATGGAATACCTTCACCCTTGACTGGAACAGAACATGTAGTTTATTTGACATAAATAGACAAGAAACATTCTGAAAGGCCCCAATATACTGCCGTAGAAGTTCTCATTCATTCTACTTTAAGGTGTAAAAATAAATTATTAACAGCCAAGCAATACTATACTCTTTCCGAATATTCATACTCCCACAATACCCTTGTGGGAGGCATTTAGAGAAGCATTTAAATTTGAGGACATTTCATGTAAAACTTTAACTAATGTGACATTAAAATGTGTTATCAACAGTACTGGGTAGTTATGGATTACATGTACGTTTAGATCTTTATTAATCCCCATGGGCATTATTAAATCTGGATTAATAAATCTGTGGATTAATAAATCTGGATTATGTAATCAGAGTACACATATCTAGTACTTGTAATTGGATTACATTTTTAAATACTCATGAGACTACAGTTACTTTTTATAGATTACATGATTAAATAATAACAAGGCAACAAAGGCAAGGCAATAAATAGTCAATCATTTATTGATCATTTTCATATCAATATCCTCATATTCCTCCCCTGAAGCACAATGGCCTCACAGATGAACATTTTGAGCATGTGCTCCTTTTATGTTACAATTGTAAGATATGCACCTCATATAAGGAATAGGTGATGAACTATTACTTAGTAGTAAATGTTAAAATTGTCAGAGTTTTGGGCTGTTAGCTTTGACCTAGCAATGTCATTCCTGTTGATTTCACGTTAATTACTATTTGTTCATGTTTCTATAATAATGTTTCTATTGTTTTATGCACTTAAAATGAACTAGATATGCTTTAATTTGTATTCTGCTCATTTAGAATATTCTTGCCTTGCCTGTTCTTGCTGTTCAAAAGATAATATCTTGCACCTTAGCTTTGGAATAGGCGATGGACTATCAGTAAGCAATAAGGGTTACAAGTATTTCAGTGTTTTTAGATCAAAGCTTTGATCTAGTCAACGTCATTGCTGTTGACTTTATGGTCATTCATTTTTGTTCATTTTATGATAGTTTTATTTTGATTATATGGGATAGTTCACCCAGAAAAAAAATTCTCTAACCGTTTTCTCAATTCTAAACTCTTGATTTTTGAACACTGTCAGAAATCAAGATATGATCTTCAGACAGTAAATTCTTACTTCTTTATCCTGAACAGCCCTCTGGGACAGGTATCGTACTGAATAATTGTTTTGAATTTTTTATGTATATTTCATATTCAATATCAATTATCAATATTCATATACATTTACATAAATATTTGTTTTCTCCAATAGTTTGAAAGTACACCTAGCCGTAAATTTTGAAATATTTTTGGTAATTGCATACAAAGTAAAAAAAATCAGTTTTCATCATATTTGTGCAATAGATGTTTGGTAAACAAGTAAACACAATAAAACCACACTGACATTCAATAAAGACAAGGGTCAACTACATAAAGAATGTTAGAATATAAGTTTGAGGTTTCCTTTAATGTTTATATATATATATATATACTTACTAACAATATTCTATATTCAGCCTTTTTCCTGACAACCAGGATGCCCATTTTAACATCACTCTTTGCTTGTGAGACAACAAAATTTCATAGTATAATTTTCATTGATATATTTTAATGGCCTTTATCATCATAAAGTATAGCCTTTTTATTTAGTTTCAGACCTTAAGAGAGAACCCTCTACTTTCAATCAATGTACAGTATATTGTATCACTGAGGTCCCATAGTTTTATATTACTTTCTTCTGGAGGAGAAAGACAAACCTGACACAGAATATTATTTAGAAAACTTGGTATCACTGATATGGAATATGTTCAGTGCCGGAACAGAAACCACCTCATCCCCACTCAGACACGCTCTGCTTCTGATGATGAAGCACCCAGATATGCAAGGTGAGGGTCTTTGCTGTTCAATGATAGACAAGCAGAAGGTAAAATCTAGTGGGTTTTTTCATGATGATTTGTACAGAGCGCATTCAGCGTGAACTTGAATTGAATTGATACCTCAGTGGTTGTGTTTAAAGGGCAAAGGCATTTGATATTTGAATGATTTTGCAAGAATTATAATGCTTTATACAGGGAAGCGTGCATGTCCTGGTGAGGCTCTGGCCCGGATAGAAATTTTCTTTTTCTTCCCTTTCCTCCTGCAACACTTCACCTTCAAAGCCACAGTGCCATCTGAGGAGCTCGAAACAACCCCAACCAACTGCAGCTTTGTCCGCCTGCCCCTTACATATGAGTGCTATGCCATTTCAAGGGCATAGAGGGAAAAATTCCCAGGCAAAAATTAAGGACAGACATTTGAGGATGAGAGTTTGTACATACAGAGAAAGACAAGCAGAGAAAGAGAGTGACAGAGAGTTAAATATTTAAGGTCAATCACACTCAATCTCTGACGTAAATTGTAAATGCAAATGCTAAATACATTACACATCCTATACTTGAATATATATCATATACATTCAATATATCATCCAACCTCTGATATTTGATATAAATTACAAATATGAGACATAAAATAAGCTATATAAACAAATGTAGCTGCTAATTTAAGCAGGCAAATTTACACACATTATTTATGTCTGTATCAGCACAACAACAACAGGTAAACACATTATATACTTAGAACTACTCATTAAGTGGATGAAGAAAATAGATATATTTATGATATTGATTACAGTTTTTATGCACAACACACATTGTGAATATGCCACTTACACACAGGTAGAAGGATGTGATACACTATTCATCATTTGGAATCATCTCTAGATGGTCAACTAAAATTAACATGAAGAGAGGAAACCACCAATAAAAAAAACATATTTCTGCCTTTGGCACTCAGCACATGTAACATTAACCAGAAAGATGAAGGATGAATAGACAATAACAGTTGAAACAACAATGCAAAACTTCTAAACAGAAAATAAGCCTTTTATAGCGGGATCAAACAGCTGCAACAGGTCATAGGTCAAGAAAATCAGCTATATTCCTCTACGACACTACTGTCGATTTACTGACAGATGAAGAAGCACATACCGCCACCTATACTGTATACTGTTCAATTAATATTTAGCAATCTAATATAAGCTGTGTGGCACAGAAATTAGGACTCGTCTTCACTCTAAAATAACTTAAACAGGGTAACCACATTTTTAAAGTCTCAAAGCATGTGTTTGTGTGTGTGACTGAGTGACCAATTATTTTGTTTCCATCTTCTGCACATTTGAGATCTTCAGTGGCTATGTGATGAGATCCAGCTTATGACACTTGGGACAATTGTGGGACTCATACACAACTAAGGTGCAAATGATTATTGATGCTCAAGAAGGCAACACAAGAAGATTCAAGGGGTGCAAACCTTTAAACAGGATGATGTTTAAATAAGAGTACATTTTATGTTATGTAGCTTTTGAAGAGCAGTACTACATAAAAAATATAATCTTTTATCTCTTATAGGCTAGTTGCATACTGTGAAGCTTTTCCACTAAGGAAGACACGAAACAGCGTTGACTTCAAAGGTAGGGTTCTTTTTAATTTTACTTATCAATCAGTCACTATATACAGTGTAACTTTTCTCTGTGTTGGCGTCGGGTTCTCTCTCCCTGAGGCTCGGTTGCTGCTGCTTTTTATCCCGCTCTCCTCACACTACTGCAATTAGACACAGGTGTTAGACATAATTTAGCTCAGGTGTGAGCGCCCTTACCACTTTTCTCTCCCGGACGGGCGCTTGACCACGCCCCCGCTGCCACATACCCCCACCGCCCGACTCAGGCCGGGCGTCATCCGGCCTGCCTACCACTCCCCCATTTCTGGAGAGGAAGTCCGCAGCAGCCATCTGCACCCCGGTCTGTGGATCACCTTGAACTTAAAAGGCTGGAGTGCCAGATACCAACGGGTGATCCGGGCGTTAGTATCTTTCATGCGGTGGAGCCACTGCAGTGGGGCATGATCCGAGCAGAGGGTGAAGGCCCGCCCCAGCAGGTAGTATCGGAGGGTGAGGACCGCCCACTTGATGGCCAGACACTCCTTCTCTACGGTGCTGTACTTAGTCTCCCTCAGGGAGAGCTTCCGGCTAATGTACAGCACCGGGCGCTCCTCTCCCTCCACCACCTGCGAGAGTATGGCCCCCAGCCCTCTGTCTGAAGCGTCCGTCTGTAATACAAAGGGGAGAGAGAAGTTAGGTGTATGCAACAGCGGCCCCCCACAAAGTGCAGCTTTAATCTGAGTAAACGCCTGTTGGCACTGCTCTGACCATTGGACCGGGTCTGGAGCCCCCTTTTTAGTGAGGTCAGTCAGCGGGCTGGTGATATCCGAATAATTAGGCACAAACCGTCTGTAATAGCCAGCCAGCCCCAGGAACTGCCTCACCCCCTTTTTGGTCTTAGGTCTAGGGCAAGTCGCAATCGCCGCGGTCTTATCAATTTGGGGACGCACCTGGCCATGACCCAAGTGGAACCCCAGATACCGTACCTCCACACTCAATCACGCACTTCTTAGGGTTTGCTGTGAGCCCCGCCCGCCGCAGCGATCTCAGGACGGCCCTCAGATGTTGCATGTGCCGCTGCCAATCATTGCTATAAATGATAATATCATCTAAATAGGCAGCGGCGTACGCGGTGTGCGGTCTGAGGATCCGATCCATGAGTCGCTGAAACGTGGCGGAGCCCCAAACAAACCGAAAGGAAGCGTCACAAATTGGTGTAATCCAAACGGCGTAGTGAAGGCTGTTTTCTCACGGGACATTGGTGTCAAGGGGATCTGCCAATAACCCTTTGTTAAATCCAAGGTCGAATAAAATCGAGCAGAACCTAACCGATCGAGCAGTTCATCAACACGGGGCATTGGGTACAGCGTCAAATTTAGACACCGCGTTGACTTTTCTGTAATCCACACAGAATCGAACAGACCCATCACTCTTGGGAACAAGAACAACCGGGCTGGACCAATCACTGTGGGATTCCTCTATTACGCCCATATCAAGCATCGCATCTAATTCCTCCCGTACTATTTTCTTTTTATGTTCGGGTAAGCGATAGGGACGGCAACGCACCACCGCGCCCGGCTCGGTCTCGATGTGGTGCTGTATGATGTTTGTACGGCCCGGTAGAGGGGAAAACACATCCGCAAATTCCTTTTGTAATTCGGAAACCTCTGTGAGTTGCCGCAGTGAGAGTTGGTCTCCACAAGTAACCGGAGTGTTAAAATTGTAGTTTTTGTTTACCTCCGGTCCGAGCTCCGCCCTCTCCGGAACTACTGTGGCCAACGTCACAGAGGCCGCCTCCTCCCTCCATAATTTCAGGAGGTTGAGGTGATAAATTTGACGTGCGCCCCCTCTATCGGTACGTATAACTTCATAATCGAGATCCCCTACTCGTCGTGTGACCTCAAAGGGTCCTTGCCACTTGGCGAGTAATTTAGAGCTCGATGTTGGGAGTAATACAAGTACCTTATCTCCCGGTGCAAATTCCCGTAGCCGCGCACCCCTGTCATACAGCCGGCGTTGGCGTTCTTGAGCTTGGAGCAAATTCTCCTGTGTTAATCGCCCCAGTGTGTGGAGTTTTGCTCTAAGATCGAGAACGAACTTAGAGAACTCCTCCCACGCTTCGCGGATGACGTCAACGACACCGCGGGGGCGTCGCCCGTACAGCAGCTCAAACGGGGAGAACCCTGTGGAGGCTTGTGGGACCTCTCGTACTGCAAACAACAGGGGGTCTAGCCACTTATCCCAATTTCTAGCGTCATCGTGTACGCAATTTACTGAATCATGTTCTTGAGCGTTTTATTAAATCGTTCCACTAGGCCATCAGTCTGTGGATGGTAAACGCTAGTGCTGAATCGATTTAATGCCCAAGAGCTCGTAAAGTTCGCGGAGTGTTCGTGACATAAAAGTCGTGCCTTGATCGGTGAGGATTTCTTTCGAATCCCCACCGGAGATTATCTTGAAGAGTGCCCCTGCAACACTACGTGCGGAGATGTTGCTCAGAGGCACTGCTTCCGGATATCGCGTCGCGTAATCCACTAGGACTAACACGAAGCGATGTCCGCGTGCTGACCGTTCTAATGGCCCGACGAGGTCCATCCCAATTCTTTCGAAGGGGACCTCGATTAATGGTAGAGGGCGCAATGGCGCTTTTGGGGTGACCGGTGGGTTTACCAGCTGACATTCACGGCACGCCGCACACCACCTGCGGACGTCACCGTCAATGCCCGGCCAATAGAAACAGGCTATTAGACGGAGAAGTGTTTTCCGTTCCCCTAGGTGACCGGCCATAGGATTATAGTGAGCCGCCTGGAAAACCATTTCCCGGCGGCTCCGTGGAATCAATAACTGCGTTAATTCCTCCTTTGTTTGAGCGTCCTGCGTCACTCTGTATAACCGATCTTTAATAAGCGAAAAATACGGATATGAAACGGCGACACCCGGCCGGAGTTGTTGACCATCGATTACTCTCACTTGGTCAAAAGCGTGCTTAAGGGTTTCATCCCGCGACTGCTCCAAGGGAAGTCCCCTCCAGGAATTCCGGAGAGGAGGGCGACAACCTCGCCCCTTCCCTCGTCATTCGAGCAGCCGAGGACGGCCCCGGCTCCGCCTCCCCCGCCAAAGCATCGCACATCACACATCCCTTCACTTTCATGCAGGACCCATCCGCACAAACTCCCTCCAATAACTTTCTAAAATTCGGCCAATCAGTACCCAAAATTAGCGGATGGGTGAGGTGGGAACTAACCGCTGCCTCCACACTATGTTTTTCCCCCCCCCGGAATTTGATCGCCAAAGTCACCACGGGATAGTTGTGAAAAGCCCCATGCACACACCTCACCCTCACCAGTTTAGCTGAGCCCAGAGCCCCGGGTTGAACCAAGCGTTGGTGGATGGTGGTCTGATTACAGCCGGTATCCAACAAAGCTTGGTATGTACCCCCCTGGATCCTTACCGGAATCCGGTACGCTCCAGCCCGATCGGGGGCAGCCTGCGGGACATCGGAGACCCGCACCACCGTCCCTATTTCCATCAGCGGACACTGATCCCGGAAGTGGTCCGGGTCGCCGCACCTCCAGCAGACCGGCCCAGGCGCCACGGCCGCACCCGTGCTGGCGGGAGCCCCCACCTGAGGAGGAGAGCGGCTGAAGGACGAGTACGGGGTAGGCGGGTTCTCCCACGGTCGGGAAGTTGGTCTCACGAACCCTCCACGCCTGCGCGGGGCAGTAACGGACCCTGGGGAGAGAGCAGAGCGAGAGGGAAGAGGGGAGGGGAAAAACACAGGGGAGGGCACAGGGGAAGGAGAGAGAGAGAGAGAGAGGGCTCATCCGCCCTTGGAATCGCCGCCATGTGGTCCTCCGCGAGTTGTACGGCTTCCTCCAGCGACGCCGGGCGGTGGCACTGGACCCACTCCGCCGTTTTCTTGGGCAAACGCTGAACAAGCTGCTCCAGCACCACCTGATCGACCAGTCCCTCGACACCGCGGTCCCCCCGCAAGCAGCCACCTCCGACAGGCATCACGGAGGCGCTGGGCGAACGCGAACGGGTGGTCGATCTTATCCAGCTTCATAGCCCGGAAGAGCTGGCGATTTCCTTCCGGGCTCCGACCAACCCGTTGCAGGATGGCTCTCCTCAGGTCTGCATAAGCCAGGAGGCTTGTTGCCGGCAGTTTTTGCGCCGCGAGTTGTGCTTCCCCGGACAAGAGAGGGACTAGACGGGCTGCCCACTGGTCTTGGGGCCACCCCCAAATTTCCGCCGTACGTTCAAACAAATCGATGAACACCTCTGGATCATCTGCCGGCCCCATCTTCTGTAACGCGGGTGGGGGTAATGTGGCGCAGGTGTCCGGGGTCGCGGCTGCGGCTGGAGCGGCCTCCTGGGTGAGGAGGCTCCGGATGACGAGCCGGTCCTCTGCTTGAGCCCGCATGATCTCGAAGAACCGACGATCCTGGTCTTGCCGGAGCTCAAGCAGGGACTGTTGGTGGCCCTGATGGAGTGTAGCGAGGGACTGGAGGACTTCCGCCAGCTGGGAGGACTCTATGGGGCGACTCTGTTCCATAATTTGTAGAAAATTTTCTAGGTCCCGGGTTTTGGCACCAGCGTGAAGCTTTTCCACTAAGGAAGACTTCAAAGGTAGGGTTCTTTTTAATTTTACTTATCAATCAGTCACTATATACAGTGTAACTTTTCTCTGTGTTGGCGTCGGGTTCTCTCTCCCTGAGGCTCGGTTGCTGCTGCTTTTTATCCCGCTCTCCTCACACTACTGCAATTAGACACAGGTGTTAGACATAATTTAGCTCAGGTGTGAGCGCCCTTACCGCTTTTCTCTCCCGGACGGGCGCTTGACCACGCCCCCGCTGCCACACATACATTCTCATTGGGGTGTGGAAACTTATGAAAACAAAAGTGGTATGCAAACTTCTGCTCTTAACTGTACACTGTAAAAACAATGTCTTTAGTTTTAACGGTAAAAGACTGTAAAATGCTACAGAAATAAACATTAATTAACAAGTATTAACTGTAAAATACACAGTAAACTTAAAAAATATATATTTTTAAAGAAAATGCATTAGTTTTTACCATAATAAAATTTTTTAGATGTAAAATATATGATTTTCCTGTATAATTATTGGCAAAATGTACATGTACTTTTTACAGTAAATGATTGTTAAAATTACAGTAAAAAAATAATTGGGCATTCCCAAAATTCCCTGCATGACATTGAGGTGTTCTGTTTTATATTTGATGTAGTTTAGTTAATGTATACTGCATTGTTTAAATTTCACATGTTACCCTGATGGTGTTTAGTGTTTGTGAGCGCTGTCTCTACATGATTATTGCTCCAGGAAGAGCCACTATTGGTGAACTACTTGCCATCATGTGCTCTTCTGCAATTTATATGGTACCTCTAAGTGAAAAGCAGATTTTTAAAGTTTCAGAAGATTAATATCAAGTTTATGATGTTTTTTGCTGTAAATGTAACATATTTATTTTCTTTACATTGCCATCATGGTCATGTAAATTACAACAGATTTAAACTGTAAAATGTACCGGTTGTTCTGAGAAATGAGAAAACAATCCCTCATACAACATTTAATGCCATGACCTTATGTATTTAAGAATTGGTGCTTCGATTTAAGATATTATGGCCTTTATTTGCGGAAGGGCGAATTAAGATCTTTAAGACCTGCGGAAAACCCTGTTTAATAAAATTCTTAAATTCTACTTTTGTTTTTAAATTTAATGCTTTAGCTTATGAGTGAATATTATTTATGATTATTTGTTATTTTTTACAATGTGTACTCATGTACTTATCCTAAAGTAGAAAACCTTGCCATATTTATTCGATAATTTAAATGAATTTCACTAGATAAAATAAGTACATTTAACTTCACTTTTTTGAAGCTGTTATTCCCAGCATATTGAATAATTAATTAGCTTGTACAGTTTAGTTTATTTACACAATTTTTTTATGTTGATCTGGCAAAATTGCCAGTTTAATTTAATGTTCTAGTAAAATGTTCATTTAAATTTTACTTATCTTACTTAAACACCATGGACACTAAATTTGTAAGTAAAAGTAACTGGAATGGTTAGGTTAAATTTAGTCTCTTACTTCATCAATAAATGAAGTAGATTTAACTTTTAATTTTACTTAAAATTTATATAATTAAAAACTAAAGTAAAGTAATTTTTTTTCAGTGTGGATAGATTAAATGTAATGGGAGGTAAAAATAACAAAATACGATAGACCTACACTAAATAATTATAATAAAATAATATAAAATTCAGCAGCTTGGTAAGTTTGAAGCAAGACGTTCTTGAAGAAAATCATGGAATACTCAGAAGCAAAACAGCGATGTATGAGATTATTCTTGTGGTGGACAACATACACTAAACCTGTACTTGAATAAAAGTACAGCTGCCCTATAAAATATATATTACTCCAGTAAAAGTAAAATTACTCATTTTAAATTTCTACATGAGTAAAAGTACTTACTTTTGAATCTACTAAAGTATTAAAAGTAAAAGTACTGGTGTATTAGGGCTAACATTAAATATACACTCACTGACCACTTTATTAGGAGCATATGGACACCCAAATATTCATGCGATTAATTAATGAGCCAATCGTGTGGCAGCAGTACAATGCATCCAATCATCCAAATACAGGTCAGGAGCTTCAGTTAATGTTCACATTAACCATCAGAATGGGGAAAATTTGGACCATAGTGATTATGACCGTGGCATGGTTTTTGACACCAGACTGGCTGGCTTGAGTATTTCTGTATCTGCTGATCTTCTGGGATTTTCAAACAACAGTCTCTAGAGTTTACTCAGAATGGTGAGCCTTAAATTTCGGTTCTTGGCTGACAGAAGTGGAACCTGGCGTAGTCTTCTGCTGTTGTACCCCATCCACCTCAAGGTTCGATGTGTTGTGCATTCTGAGATACGATTCTGCTGAATACAATTATATAGAGTGGTTATCTGAGTTACCGTTGCGTTTCTGTCAGCTCGAACCAGTCTGGCCATTCTCTGTTGACCTCTCTCATCAACAAGGCATTCCTGTTCGCAGAACTGCTGCTCACTGGGTGTTTTTTATTTTTGGCAGCATTCAGAGTAAACTCTAGAGGCTGTTGTGTGGGAGAATTCTAGCAGATCAATAGTTAAAGAAATATTCAAACCAGCCCATGTGGCACTATCAATCATCATCATCAACATCACTGAGATCACATTTTTCCCCCATTCTGAACATTAACTGAAGCTCTTGACCAGTATCTCCATGATTTTATGCATTGCACTGCTGCCACACCATTGGCTGATTAGATAATCACATGAATGTGTTGGTGTACATAATAAAGTTGTCGGTGAGTGTATGTTTGAAATTAAATTCGCTATCTTGTGTGTGTAAACATGGGGAAACTGCAATCTATTACAAATGAAGTTCCACTATCACAAGTGTTAGGAATCAGTGTAATAATCACAGTTGTAATAACAATAATAACAATTTTCAGAAATTATAAAGGAATAGTTAAAAAAAATAAAAAATTTACTCACCCTCAATGTTATTTCAAACCTGCATGCTGTTATTTATAACGGTGGAACACAGAAGTAGAATTTTGAAGAATCTTCACATAAAAGATAGTCAAATATAAGATCTTTTCCATTCAAAAACAATTTTGGGAGTTTGAGAGCCTCTAGTCACTATGAACTGTCATTGTGTGGAAAATGCGAATGTGTAAATATTCTTTTTAAAATTATCCTGTGCCCTGGAAAAAGAAATAGCATACAGATTTGGAACGGCATGTGGGTAAGTAATTTTTGGTTGAGATATTCCTATTAAAGTTCACTTCAATAGCTGTTTTGTTTAGGTGCCACATTTTGGCACTTTTGGTCTTAACATATTTACAGTGTATTGTACATATATCTCTTGTATGCAAAAGCGTGAATGAATCTGTATACAAGTGTCGGTATTTGTATATGTATTCTGAAAACATAGTATATAAACAAAAAAAAAAAAAACTGCCCACACAGGAGGCAAAATAGTACTGTAATTTCAGAAAGACATAAAAGAACTAGGAAAACCTAGTTCCTGCTGCACCATACTGCTGCAGTTCATGTTTAAACAAAGCTGCACATTCTTTTGTTGAAAAATGTGTGCGTCTGAAAAGGAGTCCATCTGTTCTAAACAGCCTCTAAAGCAGCTTAAGCCGGTAAGGCAGTATTCACCCTCAGATATAATTTACACAATGCTGGGAAGGACTTTAAAATGTCAACTTTGCATGCAAGGCATCCCTGTAACTGCCTGGCACTTTCCTGAGTCTATATTTGTTTCATACTTGCAAAGAAGTCTTCTTTTTCAGTAGTGTTGGACGTAATCTCTCCTTCCAAATGGGCTCTGATGTAGTTCTGACTTGAAATGTAATGATACTTAATTGCTACTAATCAATGAAAACTTTTTTGCAAACATATGCATTTTCCATATTAAAATGGTAAAAGGGCAAGGTGGAGGCAGAAACCGGCAGCACAGTCAACATAAACTTTAATGAATAAAATAAACTTAAAACAACATATAGACGCGCGCGCACGCACACACGCACGCACACAGGACACATTTGTCTCTCTCTCTCGAACTGGTGTCTCCGGCTCTCTTTTATCTGTCTCTCCTGCTGATTAGTTGACTCAACACCCTCATGGCCCCGGCCACGCCCTCCTCCTTGTCACACTCCTCCCCTGTCTGATTCAGGCCAGGGCACCATCCGGACTGCCCCCCCCATCTCTAGAAGTAGGACGCTGCCCTTCCGGCCATTCTGCCAGCCGATGATCCACCCTGCCTCCTGGGCACCTGGGGAGAGACAGGAGAGATATATTATGTTATGGGAAGAGACACTCTTTTCAGATAATTCCATTTTGATAATTCATTCTGGGCATGGACGTTTCCAGAATGAATTACGTTGTACACACCTGAAAGACTAATGAAGTTGTTCTCGTGTAGTACACTCACCTCCAAACCAGATACCACATTATTAACCATCGTCTTTTCTTGATTTATGGTTCGCAGTAAAATGTTGGTTCTTTTTGCAGTCATGCCAAGTTGATTCATGACAGCTGTGGTGCAGAATGTGGCAGAACTGCCAGGATCCAGAAATGCATAAGTTTGTATTACTTTGTTTCCTTTGCTTACTTTCACAGGCACAATTGCTAATACACTTTCCTGTTCACCAGCCCCAATATGACCACAAGTGTTTGACGAGACTGCTTGTTTGTCACAGTCAGGGTGTTGTTTCCTGTTATTCCCAGTTATTGTTCCTTTGTCTGCTTTTCTTATGTGTAGTACTGTGGGGTGGTTTTGATTGTAGATTGTACAGGTTTGGCGTTTTGTGCAGGTCTTACTCATGTGACCTTGAACTTGACACCCAAACATATTCAAACATATTGAGTGGTGGTGGCGTAGTTGGCTAAAGCACATAACTGTTAATCAGAAGGTCGCTGGTTTGATCCCCACGGCCACCACCATTGTGTCCTTGAGCAAGGCACTTAACTCCAGGTTGCTCTGGGGGGGATTGTCCTTGCAATAAATTCACTGTAAGTCGCTTTATATAAAAGTGTCTGCCAAATGTAAATGTATTCCTTTTTCCTTAATGAATTGGAGTTTATTTATGTGTGGTTTCATTTCTAAATGAGGACACATATCCAATAAATGCTCATTTGAACAAAATAAGCAGACAGGCACCTTGGAGTTCATAATTTCGCTTTGTGGACTTTCAGTGAATTTCATTACACTGTCCACACTGGTAGCAACGCTGCTAGAGGATTTTGGCTTAAAAGATTTTACAGCAGACTTAGGGTCAGTTATGTTTCGGCTTGTAAGATCTTGTATATTATTAAACACTGGGATTTTCAATGAACCTGACTAGGTCACAAAATCTGGCCATGTAATTTCCTCTGTCTTGTAGGTCGGAGACGTAACTGTTAATATTCAATAACTTCAATGTTACACATTGTAGTATCGCTTTTCGGTTTTGCACTTTGCAGATCAATGTAATTTGTCCAGCTCCGACGGAGGCTTGTTTTGATGTAAACGAGGTTGTAGCTCGTTGTCTACATTACTGCGGTTTGAAATGGGTGTTGTTTGTGTTTTAAGAACGTTTCGCGTATGAGTTATTGATCCAGGAATTTCGAATCTGTGAATATATGTCCAACTTTACCGAACTTACTGGCCGAGGCAGTTTGTTCAATACACTCTATGGCGCAGCATGTGTAAGATTAATTATGCATGCTTTGTTTGACAAAAATTATTCCACTTGTGCTTCTAAATTAAGTTTGAACCCACTTCAAAGGAATTCCTTCAAATAATTTTCATTCAGCTTGTTGATGACTTGAACTACAATATTAAACTTTACATACCGCACCATGCTCCGACATCTTCAGCGTTTAGTCCTCTCTCTTGCACTCAGTCCAAGATAATCCAAATAATTCAAAATCCGACTGTTTCAAGAGCCTGGTCTTTAGACTATTGTAGAGACCATCCTTAAACAAATTGTCCATTTGGTCACTCCTTGGGTCTGCTGAGTGATTTAGACTCTTCCTTTGTTTATAATCCATTGTCCACAAGGTTTATGTTGAATTCCATGCTGTTTATTAATTTCTTGAAGCAACAAATTGAATTGAAAGAAAAATGCAATGTTTGCCAAACAACAAATTAAACAAATATCCAGCACACAAACAAAGGTGAAGGTCTAAAGACTGTGTGCTCCCAGCAGGCCACCACTCAACAAGCAACACCTGGGCTTTTAAGGCATCACCTCTCCTGAAGAGGGCACACAACTAAAGAAATACAAGTAAATACAAAAATAATAATAAATGGCTCCTACAGCTATTTCTCAGTAACTATAAGCTTTTGACTCAAAAGTACAATTAGACAAATGTGGGTTGCCCTTCTGTCACACATTGACATTGTGTCGATGTAGTGACACTGCGGTCGCTCTTGGGAGCCCCAAACACCTCTGATCTTTGAGAAAAGGCCAATGAGAATTAGCGAGTGGAATTTGCATGCCACCAGCTGGCTGCAACCACTCATTCAGGTTTTTTCTTTGGAGCAGAGCAGTTGTGTGTCAGTGAGCTGAATTCCACTTCCAGTCCATTCACCTCTTAACAAATAAGGGTATGCTGTTGGATGTATGCCACATTCCAGTGGCTTTCTCTCCTTCTGCACGATCAGTGTAGAGTGGCGCTTCGACAGCGCTAAAAGTGTATATTTTTTCTATTAGAGCAAAATATATTGATGTGGACGTCTTTTTAAGAAGCCTTTCCATCTTTGTATAGATCGTGGATGCAGTTGTTATCTCTCCTCCTCCTCCTATGGCCACGGGCGCTGCCTCACGTGTCTGGGCAGTGATCACGTTGAGGCAGCGTTTGTGGAAGGTTCATGTTCTCATTGCGAGAACATCAACATGGCAACAATGCGGTCGTGGCTTTCCTCCTTCCGTGGGAAAGCCGCTCCAGCCATGCCGTGCCTTCTACCTATGAGTATGAGGCGCTGTCTTGCTGGGTAAATCCCCACGGACCTCCCATTCCCAGCATGCTTGTTTTCCCCCATTGAGTTCCGAGATGAGACCAGCTCACCTCACTACCAGCTTAACTTCTCTTTCAGGGCTCTCGAGCTGGATGAGCCCTTGATCGCTGCAGGAGAATGCGCTGGCGATGTCAGACACAGAGGACTCGACTGGGCTGCCACCTTCAGGTCTGCCCGCCCAGTCTGAAGCTGACGCAGAGCTGACCACCATGCTTGCCCGGGTCGCCTACAAGTGCCGCTGGACAGGCCGCCTCCACCCTGCATGCCATGGCCCTCCTGCAAGTCCACCAGGCCTAGGCACTGAAAGAACTGCAAGTGGGTAGTCCTGATCCCAATATGATGCAGGAGCTGTGCTCAGCGACCGCCCTCGCCCTCCGGGTGACGAAGGTCATGGCGCGAGCACTCGAGCACCTTGGTGGTCCAGGAGCGCCACCTATGGCTGAATCTGGTCGAGATGAGGGACGCTGACAAGGTTCGCTTTCTCAACATGCCTATCTCCCAGATTGGCCTATTCTGCTACACTGTCGGAACTTTGCCCAATAGTTCTCGGCAGTGAAGAAGCAGACGGAGCAATGCAGCACATCTTGCCCCAGCATGGTTCAAGATCCCGTACCCCGTCTGCTCGCCGAGGTCCCCCTGCGGCGGTGAAAGCCCAGGTGGCTCCGCCACAGCCCGAGCCCAGTCCTCGGACCAGCGTATAGCCCCCCGCAGGAAGCTGACGCCCCCCCGCCTCACGGCATGGCACTAGGACCCAGAAGGCACCTAAACATCCCTGAGATGGATGACCCAGGGAGGAAGATGTCCGCTGGAACCCTGGAGCTGGTGTTGAGACAACTCCGTCCCCTGGTGGAGGGCCAGGAGGCAAATCTTATGTTTCCTTTTGTTTTGTGTTCACCGCACCCAAACGGGCTGCGGTACCCACATTTTCAAGAGCAGTTTCCTCAATCCTTGGGTCACATCGTCGGTGTTTACGACTGCCATTTTCAGGTTGGCCCAGAAGGGCCTTCTCCTAAGTCTCTGCCGGGTACGCGGAGCAAGGTAAGTGCTATCCGTAGCCATATCACCCTGCAGCTATTGCCTGGTTGCCCACTAAAGCTAAGCAGGGTTGAGCTTGGCCAGTACCTGGATGGGAGACCTCCTGGGGAAAACCAAGCTTGCTGCTGGAAGTGGTATTAGGGAGGCCAGCAGGGGGTGCTCACCCTACGGTCTGTGTGGGTCCTAATGCCCCAGTATAGTGACAGGGACACTATACTGTAAAAAAGCACTGTCTTTCGGATGGGATGTTAAACTGAGGTCCTGACTCTCTGTGGTCATTAAAAATCCCTAGGGCACTTCTAGGGCACCTAAGAGTAGGGGTTTAACCCCGGTGTCCTAGCCAAATTCCCCCCATTGGCCCCTATCTATCATGGCCTCCTAATAATCTCCATCCCTAAATTGGCTACATCACTCTACCATCTCCTCTCCACCAAGTGCGTGCGTGCGTGCGTGCGTGCGTGCGTGCGTGCGTGCGTGCGTGCGTTCTGGTGCACTATGGCTGCCGTTGCATCATCCAGGTGGATCCTGCAAACTGGTGGTGGTTGAGGAGATTCCCCCTATACTATGTAAAGCGCTTTGAGTGCCTAGAAAAGCGCTATATAAATGTAAATTGTTGTTGTTGTTGCTTCGAGGTTCCCCTCAGCGCAGCCACCTCAGGATGAAGCGAGGCTCCTCGACGTGGCGTTTCCTGCTCTCCCCGCTGCGACGCCCCACCCCCAGGTATTTCAGACGCGATTGTCCCCTTAGCCCCTCACCCTACTCGGGTTGATGCATATGAGACCGCTTCAGACTCGAGTCCTGAGATGGGCATGGCACCATGGTGCACATTGCGTGGCCATCACGCCGGTCTGCTGCCACATGTTCAGCCCTTGGACAGACATCGGCATACTGCTAATCAATTAAAACACCTGGTAACATCACACACATTTGTTTTAGGGGCACCAAGGTCAACAAAAGTATCACACTCTCTTTTTTATGTTATTTGCACTGAAGCTGATGCAATTAATAAATATTTATTACCATAAGAGCACATTTTCCTTTGGTTCTGCACCATCCCGTGAGTGAGAGCGATCTCCAAAGCAGCCACGGGATGCCGCCTAAAGTGGAACATGTGACACCAGTGGACTGACAAAATGTAGACATGTATTAAAGATTTCTGCCAAATACATTCTTTTTTTTATAGGCAGTGATCATTTACTTAATTTACTGAAGATACAAATACATTTTTGGAATTTCATATAATCCAGTCAAAATCCTCTTGGCTCAAAAATGTAAGAGGGCACGTCATCCCCTCAATCTGAATGGGCGTAATGCCTGGCAGTAAGTGTCCCCAAACTTAACCACAAACATGGATGTTAACATTGGCAAGCAACCATATGTAAACAATAGTTTGCAAAATTGCCAAAACACTTAGTGATGCACATGCACTGGCATCTACCAGCCTTAACGTAGACAAAATTTGGGCAATGATTGGTCAACCAATAAATAATGGAGCAAAAGAGGCATTCCACAAATAAGCAATACGTACAGTGACAGCTTATACTACTACATCTGTAAAATTAATCAATCATTGTAAAAAAAAAATACTTTTCAGTGGTCTTAGTGGGCTTGGCTTAAATATGCTATAAAAGGTGTCACAAGTGTAAGCACCTGTTAGAAGCAGCAGACTTCAAAGAGTGTAGCCTACCTTACACCATCCTAATTGTTGCCAGGACAGTCTTGGGAAATTTGCAAGATGGATATATTATTGGCATTAAAGACAAATATACTATCAGTTGTAATGGCTGTCTTGGTGCTGTTTTTGCTGTGGAAGAGTCGAGGAAAGCAGCGGAGTTTCGGACGTCTGCCTCCAGGACCCACTCCTAGACCACTGCTGGGGAATTTTTTTCAATTTGATATAAAGGAACCCTACAAGTATTACCTAGAGGTTAGTATTCACTGCTTACAGGTTTCTGTTTGTTCTTGTATGACTGTTGCCAGGGCTTACAAGGATGTGCGCATTTGTGACAATTACTTGCGCAGGTAGATTACAACTAGTTGAGAATTCCAAAGTAGAAATACAAAAGAAAAGATATTCATATACTTCTTTTCACAGTTTTGCACATCTTTGGTGTGATTCCCTTTATAAATGCACTACAAACAAAATGTGTTTAAAGGAATATATATTTAAATCAAGGATGTTTTGATGAGTTGCACTTCTACAATTCTTAAACTTCTTAATCAAATTTCATTTGTCAACATGCCTTAATCTATCTTCATGAACAACCTTGAACTTTCCACATCGAGTCATACTGAACAGGTTTTCTGCAAACATTGAATGTATGATCTACGTAGTTAGCCTGTTGTTAGTAGTTGCAGAGATTACATGTGCATTATTAGAGTTGTTGTTTATGGTACAGTATGAACTGTACATCTCACACTCTCTTTTCCACTTCATACTCCTATGGGGAAACCTTAAGGTGTTAAGGATATATTTGTTTACCAAAAGGTTTGATGACTTAATCAAAGGTTGAGGTTTTGAAGAACTGTTTTAATTTCTCTCACTGCTTTTTGAACTGCATCTTTTTCATTTTGGGGGTTTCAGGTTAATTTGCGATACTATTATACCATTGGTGTGCCGTTACTAGGTGAGCGTGATCATTTTGGGACTTGTGAACCCCCCAGAGATTACAGAAGTACACAAGAGGGCTGAATACAAAGAAAACAAATGCTGCTTTTACTGCTGTTGCTAAAAGATGAATTGCGCTGAAGATTAATCACTCTCTCATTTACTGACTATAGTGCATAATAACTCAGTGATATACAGTATTTCATATACTGTAGGGGAGACCAGGGCAAATTGTGACACTTTTTACTCCAGTGAATATATTTCTTAGGCTAGGTTTATTTTTGAAAGCCAATTTTTGAATAGACATATCCCAAAGTCTTGGCTACAAAAACCTTTAGGACATTTCAACCATTTTTACCCAGGAAAAACAGATACAGATCATAAAACACATGTTGACTTTTGGTGGCAGGGCATGTTGTCACACTACAGTATTAGGTTAAGTTGTCATAATGAAACTATCTATTTAACAGCCTGTTTTAGGCATTTAGACAAAATTCCAACATTAAAAAAATCATGAAACACACATCAATCTTTTTTTTTTTTGCCAAAAACAATTTACAACTTGCCATTACCTGACATTTATGGCACAATACCTTTGTTCTCCTGAGAGAACAACCTTTTGGTTAAAATACAAGCTACCTTTATTGCATGGTTGACTCTTGACTGACTGAATGTATGCATGATTTTATGGTTTACAGCTATCGCAAAAATATGATAAGGGGTTTTTAAATATGTTTAGGTTTAAACTGAACAAACAAAACCATTGATAGAGAAAGCACACATTTCTGTCATGTGACTTTTAGTTAATGTAGCCCCCTTGGAAATGGGAACTTTGGAGTAGCCTACATGTAATTTGAATAAACAGAGTTGAAACTGTATGGCATCAAAATGTCCCTTATAAACCCATGATAACTCTTCTATCCTTAGCTCAGTAAGAAGTATGGCTCTGTTGTTACCTTCTGGTTGGCAAACACTCCTGTGGTTATTATTTCTGGATATCAAGCGCTAAAGGACACCATGATTGGTCTCGGTGAAGAATTCAGTGGCAGGGCCTCCTATCCCCTGATTATGAGGTCCACTCTTGGATACGGTAAATTCACTTAATTCTGGTTTTAAGTTCCACTCTGTGTTAAATATTTTATACATAACTTGTAATTTGGTTACATTAACAATAAAATTATATTAAAAAAAATTATATGATTAATGCATTTCAATTTCATAACAATATTCCATAAAATTAATTTGAGTATTCTTGAAAAAAAGTTGTTTTAATTTAAATAAATTACCTTTTAATTCAATCAAATCTTAAAAACAGGCTAAAATATTTTTTTGAGTGAAATGGGTGATTTGACTTTTATATTATAAATGTTATTCACACAAAACTTTACAATATCGTTATAAAATAAAGTATTTAGAATACATATGTTGTTTGTCCCTGCGATGGACTGGCGACCTGTCCAGGGTGTCCCTCGCCTTTCGCCCAATGTTAGCTGGGATAGGCTCCAGCCCCCCGCGACCCTGTACACAGGATAAGCGGTTGACGATGGATGGATGGATGGATGGATGGATGTTGTTTGTTTGATAGAACATGAGAAATACTGATAACATTGTCTCTGTTCACAGGTGTGCTGTCCACTAGCGGACACCGATGGAGGGAGATGCGCAGGTTTTCTCTTATGACACTGAAGAACTTTGGAATGGGCCGCAGGAGCATTGAGGAAAAAGTCAGGGAGGAGGCTCAGAATCTTGTGAAAATGTTTAAAAAATCTGAAGGTAGAATTTTTTTTAATATATATATATATATCTGTTGAGAGTCCTGTGTTATATTTAGGAATATTAGCTAGAGTTTAACAACTTTAAACACAGGATGTAGGATAGTAAACACAAATAGCAGTACTGTGTCTAATGAACAACTAGCTTTGTCAACAACTTACTGGGTCTGTATACAAGAATAAGTACAATAGGTCAAGAAGCAAAATATATTTAATTGCACACCCTGTAGATCAAACTGTAAAGGTATATCTAAGGGATTAAATAAAATCCAGTTAAGCCAGTTTTCAGCACTTCTCTCATGTTACAGAGCATGGTGATTTAGTTTTTTTTTTTATAAAGCTCTAAACTCAAGATTTTAAGACACTGTCAGGAATGGGAACATGACCTTTGTGCTATTTTTCTCTCAAAGGCTCAACATTCAGCCCAGCAGACATGCTGTCTAATGCGGTGGCCAATGTGATCTGCAGCATTGTTTTTGGCCATAGGTTTGAATATGATGATCCACAGTTTCAGTTTCTCCTTCAGACAGTAAATTCTTACTTCTTTATCCTGAACAGCCCTCTTGGACAGGTAATGTTACCTAAAGAGTTTGTAATCTTAGTATAGTATTAAAACAAATAAATAAATAAATACATATACAAAAAATATATATAGGTAGTTGACGGATAAATTGTTCAAGCTTTTTTATTTTTCAATCAACGTCAGATTAGGTTATAATGTATATGAATGTGTAAGGGAAAGATTATTTTATGTGCTGTGACTGGAGACCATTTCTTTTTAGGGTTTCACCATTTTTAATCACATTTTTGCCTTGTTTAGTTTATTTATTAGAATCTTATTAAAATTAGATTTTTGAAAGTACAAATATTTCATGTAGTCTCATATTTAATGTAATATGAGGTCATAAAAATGGCATAAGTAAAAATCATAAAAGAATTAGCAAAATGCTGTTTAAAGGTGCACTCAGTATGTTTTTGTTCATATCCTCTTAGACTAACACTGACACCTAGTGGTGTGGATTCAGCATCATTGTAACACAAAAGCTTTCAGTTAAACATTCCATTATAGAAAATCACTATTCACAGTCAGCCATGGTTAATTTAATCTAGGAATGAAAGAGTCCAATAACAGAGGGATTACTGAAATTAAGCGAGTTGTATTCGACTGGTCATGTGGTCCTACAGTAACATGGCAGCCACCACGAGAGGACCCTTTCCATGTAGAATAAAACAGCTTTTGTAGGGGTACAGATAAGACTGGAATCTTCATCTCATTTGAGTCACTATAATTGTATACGTATGTTTTAAAATTGCAATTGATTTCTAGGAGCAAAACTTTTGTAATGAGGAAAAAATTAATGAGTGCACTTTTGATATATTTCATGCAAACTACCCAAATCATAATTTTCTATACATTATATTTATATTCGTTATATATTTGAATTGTATTCTGAGCCTCGATCTGCTGAAAATCTTGATGTTTCTTCTTTAACGGTTCTTATCTTTACAGATCTACAATGTGTTCCCTAGGCTAGTCAGTCTCTTCCCTGGTAAACACCATAAATTGTTTAAAGACCTTGAAGAGGCCAGAGAATACTGTAAACTTCAGGCAAATGCACGAATGAATAATGTGGATCCCTCATGCCCACAGGACTTTATTGAGGCATTTTTGCTAAAGATGGAGGAGGTAAATAATTGAAATAAGTATGTAAATAATCTAATCAAAGTCAATTTCTAATCTTAGTCATGGTGACCAGCCAGTGTTTCTTGGTGGGTCACGACAGCAGGTCTTTTCAGATAGGGTTGTGGATATGAAAAAAAAAAAGCTAAATGCAAACAATAAAATGCAAATAAACATATGACCATGGATAGGTAGTATAGCTAAATAACAGGCTTGTGAACTTTTAAAAGGCTTCCCATATTTTTGGGGCAATGCAGTTCATGGTAATATTAATACTTTTTATGTTTGGTTTTATATACGTTTTGTATGACACATTTTTGGTACTGTGTTACATGGCCACTTGATGTAAAATCTGGGTCAAAAAGGAATACCAATTGAGGCAACTCGGATGTATATGCTTCTTACACCCTCTGGTTGTGAAATAAAAGCATGTCACTAAAACATGCGTCTCTGAGATCACTTCCTGCTTTTAGGAGATTCAAAGGCAATTTGGATTAATCCATCTAAACAGACTCTTTCATTATAGATAGATATAGATTTTTTTTTGTCTATTTTTCTATTCAGAGCACTAGATGAGTCTTGCAGCTGAAGATAGTTCACTGTAGAGTATACTGAGAATGAGATGATAACTCTTTATACACATTGTTCATTTTTGCAGGAGAAAGACAAACCTGACACAGAATATTATTTAGAAAACTTGGTATCACTGATATGGAACATGTTCAGTGCCGGCACAGAAACCACCTCATCCACACTCAGACATGCTCTGCTTCTGATGATGAAGCACCCAGATATCCAAGGTGAGAGAAAACAAAGTTTTCTGGTTTGTGTCCAACCATGGACAAGCAGCAGGTAAAATCTAGTGGGTTTTTACTTGATGTTTTGTACAGAGCGCATTCAGCGTGAACTTGATGAGGTTGTAGGACAGGAACGTTGGCCCTCCATAGAAGACAGACAGAACATGCCATACACAGATGCTGTAATTCATGAGGTTCAGCGCACCATGGACCTCGCCCCCATTGCTGTACCACACAAGATGATGTGTGACACTGAATTCAATGGCTATGTCATTCCTGAGGTATTCGTTATTGTTTTTCTGTCTAGGCTACTTCACACTGCCCCAAAAAATTATAAAAATACTAACATTTCAAACATTATAAAGTTGGCTTTTGAGTTTAGAATGTTGTACAAGAAATCTGTCATTTTCCATTCTGCCCCAACAAACACCAACAGGGTTAACACAGAGTTATTCCAGCAAAACCCAACAATAGGATTTGGTGTTGTTTGGTGTTTGTTGGGGCGGTATGAGCCAGTGCAGTTACTTATCACATGTCTCTCTGGAATATGTGAATCTGATTGGTCAGTTGTGGCATTCTGCAATCAAATATTTTTGTATTACTGTATAATTGATCATTGTCCCAAACAACTAATTTCCTGTTTTAGTTCCATATGTCTCGTTTCACTCCATTTCTATTTCTTCTCACATAATAAAATAATTGTAATTTCAAATTAACATCAAAATCAATATTTCATGTTCATTTGTTTATTTATTCAGTAAATAGCTGTGTAATAATCAAAATAACTTAGTCACTGGCACAAAATAAACCTGATACAAGTGTGATACAAGGCCCCTCTGTGAACATTTTCCTTTACAGATTTACTAGGTGTTTATTTCAATAATTTCTTTGAAACACCTACTCAAAGTGATGTTGAGTTTTAAAGTTTCTCTCAAGAGGAGAGTGGTAGAAATTAAAGGGCTATTTCACCCAAAAATAAAAATTAGCTCATCATTACTTACCCTCATGTCATCCCAGATGTGTATGAATTTCTTTTTTCTGCAGAACACAAAGATTTTTAGAAGAATATCTCAGATCTGTTGGTCCTTACAATGCAAGAGAATAGTGCCCAGAATGCAGTCGTTAAATCCACATCTTCAGAAGGTATGGGTGAGAAACAGATCAAACTTTTAGTCCTTTTTTTACTATAAGTCTCCACATTCACTTTCATATGCATCCACATTTTGAAACTGAAAGTGGAGATTTATGATAAAAAAAAGGACAAACATATTGATCTGTTTCTCACCCATACCTATCATATCTCTTCTGAATATGTGGATTTAATTACTGGAGTGGTATGGATTATTTTATGTGGCCTTAATCTGATTTTTGGAGCTTCAAAGGTCTGGTCACCCTTTCTTTTTTTTATAGCTTAAATATTCTTCTAAAGTCAAAGACATCTATGATGGCATTCAGTAAATTAGATAATTTTAATTCTTAGGTGAACTATTCATTTTGTTTGGTTTATTGTTCACTCTTACTTATGCCATTATTTTATTGTTGACTAAACTTTTCTGTAAAGGACTCAAATTAAATGGATCTAAAATCAATCTTGAGTGTCTCTAAGGATAAAATAAATCTTTATTTTAGGGAACCATGGTTTTTCCACTGCTATCCTCTGTGCTGACTGACCCAAAACTGTGGAAGAACCCACATTGCTTTGACCCACAGAACTTCCTGGATGTAGATGGAAGATTCAAGAAGAATGATGCATTTGTTGTATTCGGCATGGGTAAATTTAGTTATTCATTGTGCATATTATATCACAATGCTACAAAAATACAGGACAAAGTGGTTGCTCTTTATATGGAGACTGAGGTCAACATATGCTAAATAGTACTTAAGAATAAATTCTCACTGTTTTAGTCATGCTATGACAAAAGAACTTGGTGAAATTAATAATTCCTCATTGATCACAGATAATAAAATGCATAATTCTTGGAGAAAGAATAATTTTAGATAGATTCTGCAAAATTACCTTGACTCCTGTCTTTTCATTATGCAGGGAAGCGTGCATGTCCTGGTGAGGCTCTGGCCCGGATAGAACTCTTCCTTTTTTTCACTTCCCTCCTCCAACACTTCACCTTCAAAGCCACAGTGCCACCCGAGGAGCTCGACACAACCCCAACCAACTGCAGCTTCGGCCGCCTGCCACGCACATACGAGTGCTACGCCATTTCCAGGGCATAGAGGGCGCAAGAGTCCACAATGTTTACATGTAATGATTAATCGTTAGTAAAGCAGTGTTCTTGAATGCCATCCAACACTGCTCATCTTGGACGTCATCCTAATCAAACACACCTGATTCAACTCATCAGCTTATTAAAAGGGCTTCATGACCTGAAATGGATCAGATAAGGGAGACATCTAAAATGTGCACAGTTGGGGGTGCTTCTGGAACATGGCTAGGAAACACTGGAGTAGAGAATAGACATTTTATATCATTCATATCATTCATAGCACATTTAATTTACCTGTTTCATGTGACGTCACTGTATGACCATGGCACAATTTTAGTGACCAAAATTCCATATGCCTTCATTGTGCTGCACTATGGGATATGGCAAAAGCATGACACATTTTTTTTTTCAATTTATAAGTCATGAAAAAGTTATACTGGTGTTTACTTAACATAGACAAAATGTAATTTTTCTTTCAATAAAGTTTTATCTTTTAAGTGACACAGCTTCATTTCGCCAAAGTCAAGCAGATGTGAAGGGGGAGAACACAGATAAAAACACTTGTGCTCATTTATTCAGGCATGTCAGTTATATATGCATTTGTCTATTATATTTATAACCAGGGTTGGGGAGTAACGAAATACATGTAATGGGAATATGTATTTAAAATATAAGTAACTGTATTCCACTACAGTTACATTTTAAATAATTGGTATTTAGAATACAGTTACATTCAAAATATTGATTACTGAAGAGATTACTTTGCATTTTATTGTCATTTGTTTCATTTAATATTTAGTCCTTTCAGATGGAAAACATTATAAATGATGAGATCCAAAGTCATTTGAACAGCAGTGAAACACTTTCTTATGATGTGTTACATTCATACGAGCAGACAGAGAAGTACGTTTGATGTAAGTTTGGAGCAGAAGAAATAGAAATAAATCTTGGGTGAATTGTCAGCTTTACCCTAAGCTAAAGTGCTATTTCTAGCCATTTTACATGCTTGCCAGGTACGATCATATTTTTTTTTTAGCAAGAAAATTCATGTTAGATCACAATTTCTTTTTTTCTAGTAAAACCTTTGATATTAGGGCAAAAATCGTATTCTTGATAATAATTGGTTTTTATTGTTTTCCTGTAAAAAAATAGAAAAATCCTTAAAACAAGATCAATTTTATATTTAGGTTTTTTGGAGAATGTATTTTTAACATGTGTATTTTTTTGTTGAAACAAGTGAAAAAAAAAAAAATCTACCAGTGCTGAAAAAGTAATCCAAAGTATTTAGAACGCATTACTGACCTTGTGTAATCTAACAAAATACATTAAAAATTACATTTTTCAGATAACTAAAAATAATCTGTAATCTGTAGTGGAAAAAATTTCAAAATGAACCCACCCAACCCTGTTTATAACATCATGGATTTGGATACATTTAAATTGGAAATGCACATAGGACAATGTTATTCATAACACCCAAACTGTAAAGGTATGCAATAATTGTAACACATAATGAATAAAAAAGCACTAATGTGAATATATAGTATATTTTTCATGTGTGTCTACTAATATAAATTAATAAACAACAAATCATAAGATTATGAAGCACAGACTTTATTCATACCACCAGACCACAATGTAAACACGTTACTCTTATTCACTAATACGCCTTGGTTGCTTTCTGTATATTTTTCATGAGTTAAAAGCTGCTCTTACATTTGTACAGATGGGATTATCACAGATGTTTTGTAATATTGTGACCAAGAGCAGAAAACGTCTAGGTTACTATTGTAACCTCCATTCTCTGATGGAGGGAACAAAACATTGTGTCGAAGAAGCGACACTAGGGATCTCGCTTGATTGCCTCGCGCATCTCTGAACTTGAGAAAAGGCCAATGAGAAATTGGCAGACAGAATTTACATGTCCCAAACCAGACATACTGGTATCAAGGGAGGGAAATATGCATCTGTCCATTGAGGTTTTTGCCCTGAGGAGCCGAGAATGAGGTTCGGACATAACAGTGGCTCGGTTCAGCATCGTAGCTGGGAGAACACAACGTCTCGTTCCCTCCATCAGGGAACAGAGGTTACAATAGTAACCTAGACGTTCCCCGTCAGTCGCTCACTTCGATGTTGTGTCGAAGAAGCGACACTACGGGTCCATATTTAATCATGCCATGTGCTGAACCGTGTATGTGTGCTGCTGACGCAGGTGCGGGCAGGCAGTTGCGTGCCAAAGCAACAGGCTGCATTAGACTGCACGTACCCTTCCCCAAAGCACCATAAAATCGTCATAACCTTCTGGTTCCCGGCACCGCGAAGGGGGGAACAAGGTGACGTGCCAAGCATAGGTGCAAGCCGCGCCAGCCGTGCCTTTTCTCTCTCTATGTTTCTCGCATAGAGTTAAAGTGGCTGGGGCCATTTTAACGCCATCACATGCATTTTATACAATTACTCCATCACATGCATTCTTTTCCAACTCCTATTTTTTCATGGGGAAAAGACCCCGCAGGGACCACACCTGCCCAGGATAGGGGAGGTAAAGAGTGGCAAAATACATCACATGGGTTTTCAGGCCACATGTGGAAAATGGCACGGTGGTAGATCCTACTTGCTGAGAGGGAGGAGTTGCTACAACATGGCGACCGGGGGGCAGCAGGGACTACCCAAGGGTGATGCGGGTCTGCTCACAAGGGGACTGTACTGTGGAAAATACACACAGGGGGATTAATCCACACAGGGGCCCGTCCTTTGGAGCTCCTATTCCAGTACAGAGTAGTTTCAGTACTCGTAGTGAGTCTGGTCAAGAATTTCCTCCGCTGAATTCATGGACCAGAGGGCTAGGGAGGAGTCATCCAGGGAGCCAAGTTAGTGGGGTCTCCTGGGATAAGAGTGCACGTGAGAGCCTCAGTTGAGGGGAAAGGCGCTAGATGCAAGCTGTCAGTTGTTTTCACATTACCAAGTTCTACTGACTTGGACCTGAGAGAACACGTGATGAAACTGACTCGACCCTGAGATTGTAAAATCTTGTAAAGGTATTGGGTGTTGCCCAACCCACTGCTCTGCCTATGTCTGCTAGGGAGGTGCCATCGGCCAGTACCCACGAGGATGCCACAATTCTCGTTGAGTGTGCGCAAACCCGTAAGGGGGCTGGCACGGCCTGGGTGTGATAGGCCAATGCTATGGTGTCAACAACCCAGTGGGAAAGCCTCTGTTTGGAGACAGCAGAAAGGGAACGCTCTCCACCAAAGCAGACAAAGAGCTGCTCAGAATGTCTAAAGCTCTGCGTGCGGTCCACATAAGTACGCAGGGCATGTACTGGACACAGCAATGAAAGGGCTGGCTCTACCTCCTCCCGGGGCAGCATTTGCAGGTTCACTACATGGTCTCTGAAGGGAGTCGTAGGAACCTTTGGCACGTAGCGCGGTCGCAGTTTTTGGATGACATGAGTGTCTACCAGACCGAACTCCAGGCAGTTGTCGCTGACAGAGAACGCTTGCAGGTCCCCAACCCTTTTGATGGAGGCGAGCGCGATCAGGATGTCCATCTTCAGGGAGAACCTCGACTGATTCTAGCGGCTCGAAGGAGGTTCTCTGGAGGCCTGAGAGGACCACTGGGAGATCCCAGGAGGGGAACAGACTTGGCCGGGGAGGGTTTAACCTAAGGACTAGCCGTCCACTGCGTCGTGGTGGGCCGCGATAGCAGCTACATACACCTTCAAGGTGGAGGGTGACAGCCTCCCCTCCAACCTCTCTTGCAGAAATGAGAGCACTGACCTGCCTGCACACCACAAGCACCACTTGTTCCTCATCCTCCCTGACCTTGCACAGCACCCTTGCAAGGAGGCTCACTGGGAGAAATCTGTACTTGTGCAGCCCCCGGGGCCAGCGCGTCTGTCCCAAGGGGGGCCCCCATTAGGGAGTACCAGAGCAAGCAGTGGGAGGTCTCTTGGGAAGCAAACAGGTCTACCTGTGCTTTTCTGAACCATTCCCAAACCAGCTGGACCGACTGGGGGTGAAGCCTCCACTCTCCTCTGAGCGTACCTTGTTGCGACAGCGCATCTGCTGCCGTGTTGAGGTTGCCCAGGATGTGAGTGGCACGCAGCGATCTGAGCCGCTGCTGGCTCCAAAGGAGGAGGTGGCAGGCGAGTTGTGACATGTGACAGGAGCGCATGCTGTCTTGATGATTTATGTACGCTACCGTTGTGGTACTGTCTGAATGGATCAAGACATGCTTGCCCTGAATTAGTGGGAGGAACCTCCGTAGGCCAAGAAATATAGCCAGCAACTCTAGGCAGTTGATGTGCCAACACAGTGGGGGGCCTTACCAGGAGCCAACGGCTGCGTGCCCATTGCACACAGTGCCCCAACCCTGTTTGGAGGCGTCTGTGGTGACAAGAACATGTTGGGACACCTGCTCTAAGGGGACTCCTGTGCGTAGAAAACAGAGGTCTGTCCAGGGTTTGAAAGTCTGGTGGCAGGTGGGTGTAATAAACACACAGTGGTCACATATGCATCAACCCCAGCGGTGCATCCACCGTGGAGGATGCCATATGCCCCAGGAGCCTCTGTAAATGTTTTAGAGGAACCGCCGTGCATGGCTTGAATAAGGTGAGCCATTTCAGCATTGACTGCGCATGCTCATTGGTGAGGTGCGCCATCATTAAGACTGAGTCTAACTCCATGCCGAGAAAAGAGTTGACCAGAAACCCTAGGTGGCTGAGGTGCCTGAGCACCTGGTCCCTGTGGGCGCACAGTAACTCTCGGGAGTGGGCCAGGATGAGCCAGTCGTCGAGGTAGTTGAGAATGCAGATGCCCACTTCTCTTAGCGGGGCAAGGGATGCCTCTGTGACCTTCATGAAGATGTGATGGGACAGGAACATGCTGAAGGGCCATCGAATGCGAACTGTAGGAAGGGTCAGTGTCAAGGCAAGATGGAGACGTGGAATTACTTGTCCTTCAGTTTTACCACTGCAAACCAATTTTGAAGTTATTATGTGTCTTTGTGTGAGCATTTTGAACGGGAGTTTGTGCAGAGCCCGGTTGAAAACTCACAAGTCCAAGATCAGTTGTAAGCCGCCGCCTTTCTTGGGTACGATGAAGGGCTGTAGAAACCCTTCTTCATCTTGACTGGAGGGAAAGGCTCTATTGCGTCTTTGAGTAGAAGTGGCTGTGAGCGGCACCCAGACCTAAGGAAACAATCATCTAGCTGTGAAGGCTGTGGGGAGGAAGGAGGGTTCCAATCCAGCCCCACGCTGATGGCAGCCCGGGCAAGCATGTCAGCCATCTGGGCGTCAGCCTCAGACTGGCGTGCCGACCCAAGGGTGGCAGCCCAATCGAGTCTTCCGCGTCAGATGGCGGAACACTCTCCGATGCAGCGGTGAGCTCATCATCCAGTTCGGGGGGGCTCAAGGGGATAAGCAGGCTGGCCGTGAGGCGAGCCGCTGTCACCCCGAGCCCGGGTGGAAGTCAATGAGCATGTTGGGGGACATAATGTTGGGGGTAATTAAAAACAAAAAGAACACAAAATAAATAATTATACATATACGTACATACACTCACCTTCATACACTCCCACATACACACACGTAGTGCAAATCTAATACAATCTGTTATATAAAGAACAAAAACAGTATATTATGTACAGAGCAATTTAAGTAATGGCAGAAGTGGATATGTTGGATAATATAAATAAAAATTTAAATTAAACTGTGTATTGCACATCATTATTGCTCAATGGGGCAATTTAATTGTTCATTAGATGGATGGCCTGAGGGAAAAAACTGTTTCTGTGTCTGACAGTTCTGGTATTCAGAGCTCTGAAGCGCCGGCCAGAAGGCAACAGTTCAAAAAGGTAGTGGGCAGGGTGAGTGGTGTCCAGAGTGATTTTACCAGCCTTTTTCCTCACTCTGGAAGTGTATAGTTCTTGAAGGGGGGCAGGGGGCAACCAATAATCCTCTCAGCATACCGAACTGTCCTTTGTAGTCTTCTGATGTCTGATTTCGTAGCTGCACCAAACCAGACAGTTCTTGAAGTGCAGAGGACAGACTCAATGACTGCTGAGTAGAACTGTTTCAGCAGCACTGGTGGCAGGCTGAACTTCCTCAGCTGGTGAAGGAAGTACAACCTCTGCTGGGCCTTTTTCACAATGGAGTCGATGTGTATCTCCCACTTCAGGTCCTGTGAGATGGTAGTGCCCAGGAACCTGAATGACTCCACTGCTGCCACTGCTCTTTTAGAGAAATAAACTCTTTTAATAAAAATATTCTCTTTTTTCAAAAGCACTGTTGAAGTGCCCAGGGGCAAAGCTGCACTGCTGTGCAGAGAAGGAGAAAGCCGCTGATATGCGCCATAGATCCAACAGCACACGCTCTTGCAGAGATGAAGTGAACAGTCTCGTGAATGCAGCTTGTTAATCACACAACCGCTCGGCTCCGAAGGACAAATCTGAACGTACAGAGTCATTTTCCTCCCTTTATACCCGAATGTCCGGGGGCGGGACATGTAAATTCTATCTGCCTGAGGTTCTCAAGAGAGACCCCTAGTGTCGCTTCTTCGACACAACGTTGAAGTGAGCAACAGACGGGGAACTCTATGTCCTCCCTGAAAATAAAATAAAATATGAAGGTCTCTCTGTAAAGTTCTGGTTCTTCAGAAAAATTGTGGATGGCCCTTTCCTTGTCCTTTTCTTTCTACTGTAGGAAATGATGGTCTTCAACTGTGCCCCTGAACAGCTGTTTATTTCCATGCAGCCGTTTCACAACTGACGAATGGCTCTTTACACAGCAGCAGAATATGGTTGTCAGTCCTGTATTTGAGTGCTTAATACAGTTACGTTCACTCACAGGTCGGTTATTTATGAGTCACTGCATTCTATATCCGAACTGACACCTGAAAATATTCAGAACTCACAACCGCATTTTCGGCTAATGGCTCCTACACACGACACGACTTTCAAATAACATTGTATCGTGGTACCGTTCATATTACAAAACTGTCTGTCTTGTCACTGAAGTCGTAGCGTTTTCAAATTACACGACAAATCTGCGACAGTTGTGAACACATTACAAGACATTTCACTAATGACGAATCCCCGACGACTCTGCCTGGACTCCAAATTACGTTTCACAACAGAGTACATGCGAGAAGTGATACAAGATATGAAAACAAATGCATGATCATATGTTATGCATTTCAGAATATGATGTGTATGTTTTTAAATCGCCTCATCATATATTTTATTTGGTTACAATATGAAAAAGTAGCTCCTACTGAAAAATCTTCTTAACACCCTCAAGCACCCCGTGGAACTGGGACTGGGATGTCCATGGTAGAACCTTGATTTTGTGGTCAGTGAACCATTTGTGTGTTGATTTTGATGTTTGTTTTGGATCATTGTCCTGCTGGAAGCTTTAAGCTTTCTGGCAGAGGCAGTCAGGTTTTTATTTTTTATTTTTGATAGAGTCCATAATGCCATGAATCTGAACAAGATGTGCAGGACTTCTGGCAGAAAAACAGCCCCACAACATTCAAGATGCAGAACCATATTTAACCGTGGGAATTGCCTACTTCATCTAAACCCAGCTCTGGTGTTTGCAGGCAAAAAGCTCTTTTTTGTTTCATCTGACCATAGAACCCGGACTCATTTGAAGTTCCAGTAGTGTCTGGCAAACTGAAGATGGTGGAGTTTGTTGTTGGATGAGAGCAGAGGCTTTTTTCATGAAACCCTCCCAAACAACTTGTGGTGATAGGTGATGTCTGATTTCTGACCAAGACCCAACTTATTTCTGCATTTCTCCAGATGTGATCCTTGGAGATTCTTTGGACACTTGAAACATCCTCCTCACTGAGTGTGGAGAAAATATAGACACTTGTCCTTTTTCAGGCCAATTCTTAACATCTCCAGTTAATTGGGACTTCTTAATTATTGCCCTGATGGTGGAAATGGGTATTTTTTAATGCTTTGGCTGTTTTCTTATAGCCACTTCCCATTTTGTAAAGCTCAACAACATTTTGCCACACATCAAAACTATATTCTTTAGTCTTATACAGATTTATACAATTGTTAAATTACTAAATTTCATATGCGGCCGACAAATGTGACCTCCAGAAAACACACAGCTTAAGGGAATTTGGGCTGTGTGTTACCTCATATTTATACCCCTGTGAAACAAGAAGTCATGGCTGAACAATTTCAAATATGACTGGAAATATACTTCAGATATATTTTACTCATAAGAATCTCTAGAGGTGACAATAATTATGGCCAACGTGTTTTGGAGAAAAATATTTATTTAATAAAGAGATATTTTCCCTCTTTCCATTGTTTTATTTCAATTAAAGGTTACATTTTTATGAATTTGTTTTAATGAAAGATCAAAAGGATAAAAGGATTTTTCACAGCCTTCTTTGCTCATATTTACCAAGGGTGCCAATAGTTTTGGCCACTGTAAATTGGGGGTAAATTGGATATGGTCATCTGAATAATCTGAAGGATTTGTGAGATTCAGGCTAACCGTAAAAGCCCTTACTGTATAACCATCACAAGGAAGACACGGCTGTACTAAAATTTGTTTAATTTACCAAAAAAAAAAAAATAATGAAAGAAAACTAACAATATCTAAATGGTACTAATATGCTAAAAGATCCTATAAACAAATAAGTAAATAAATTGCATAAGATTGAAAGATGCAAGTGGTTGAATTGGATGTAACATGGCAGATAATGACTATTATTATCTTATGGAAAGATAAATTACTGTTTCTCTGTCTTATTTCTATTTAAAAAATAACTCAAAGATTTCTAGCTAGGACATTTGATATAAAGGATGTTGTAAGTTGAGAATGATCATACTGACTTGTCGAAAGTTCAATTGTAGCCTTATAAAATATAATTATAGATAGTCAGACAAAAGCTTTAAATATCTTTCTATAAGGGGGCAGGGTTTGTGTGACGTGGACCTGTGAATGCAGATATGTTGGCTAGATTGCGGTTAGATTACACTGATATCTGATCACATTGTGTCCCCGATTATCTCGGGATCAGTACAAGTAGTTCAGAACACATTCTGATCAAAAGCACGTTGTGTTTCAACATGTTTTCAATGCATACTTTTTGTGGACAACACCCAAATACAGGCTGCGTCTTAATGTTTTATTTTCATCCTGTTGTTATAAATTGCAGAGATTGCATGTGCATTATATGTGTTGCTGCATATGGCACAGTGGAAATAACTCAAAGATTATTTACTAGACATTTGATATAAAGCTTATGCAATCCAAAGATCATTGGAATATCATAAAGTGATAGATTCACTAAAGCCAAGTTCTCTGGAAACCAATAATTGTAACCCCTAAAACTAAAACTAAATATATAAACACTTCTAAATAACACAAAACAATAAACACTTACACGTCTCCCCTTTTACATTAATCTTGCACAAAGACACATACAATAGCACTTAATTATAGTATTTACTCTCACTGTCCAGTGCCATGCAAAGCATGCTGGGAAATAAAAATCTCCGTTTCAGTTTCAGTAAATTGAAAGAGTTAATTAAACTCAAAACTATAAAGCAATTCAGGTTACTTAAAATGTGTCAGTTAAGAGACTCAAAAGAAAGAGAATGTTCTAAATACAAATCAAGGTAAAAGAAAATGACCAATTAATGTTATTAAGTTTTTCCTTTCTCAAAACAATGAATTATTTTGAGCATTAGGGTTTACAATGTGTAGAGGTCTGTAATTGGAATTGTAAAGCTCTGTAATTAAAAATGAATGGAAGTCAATGGAAACATTTGCAACTGGAAATTTTACAAGTAAAATTGCAATTATAGGAACATTAAAAGATAGTTTGGCCTTCCAGAGGTCTGTGCTTTAACAGCTCAATAATTGTGACTCATCAAAGTTAATTGTAGCCATCTAAATTATAATTATAGTTAGTCAGACAAAAGCTTTAAATATCTTTCTATAAGGGGGCAGGGTTTGTGTGACGTGGACCTGTGAATGCAGATATGTTGGCTAGATTGCGGTTAGATACACTGATATCTGATCACATTGTGTCCCCGATTATCTCGGGATCAGTACAAGTAGTTCAGAACACATTCTGATCAGAAACACATTTACACTTGTATTTTCAATGCATAGATTGTGGACGACATCCAGATACAGGCTGCGTCTTAATGATTAATGGGGTCATCCTGTTTTTATAAATTGCAGATATTGCATGTGCATTATATGTGTTGACAAATGTGACATTTGATATAAAGGTTATGCAATTCAAAGATCATTGGAAAATCATAAACTAATAGATTCCCTAATGCCAAGTTCTCTAGAAAGAGGTTTGTTAGTGATATTTACATTCTGCTTGATTGATCGATGGTTCGGTGATGGCGACATCTTCCACTGGTGGTTCAGGGCAATGTTACAGTGGTGTAACGCTCTGCTTCAGGAAGAAGGAAATTTTTTTATTTTTTTATTTTAGGAAGAAGGAAAAGGATAGCTCACAACTGAAGATATTACGTGCGGAGGCCAGACAGATTCACGGAGGCGATTTGCATCTCACAACTCGGGCTTTATTCCAAATCGAGCTCGTGCAGCATAACTGTCTGTCACGCTCTCCCTTCCACATCGTTACTTAACAAAGTAAAATAAAATAAAAATCAGTATCAAACAGAAATTACACACCCACGGGGTGTTCGAGACACATGGCACAACAATACCAATATGTCCACTCTTCCAAAAAAAAGGGAGCGCGTAGCTCTTAAAGGGGCACACCATATTTCTACACCTTACAGTGGGAAAGGTGATAGATTTTATTTCACGAACACGGAGTGCTGAGGAATTCACAGCCCATATGTCGTCACCAAAAGTGTCTTTATCTGAAACACGTAGATGTACGAAACTAAATAAAATGTAGTACAAAATAAATTGCATTTATAGGCTATTTAATTCGAATTTCTGCAAGTAAAAGATCATTTGTAGATTTCAGAAAATATTTTTCAATGTAAGCCAATGGAAATCAATATCTAGTCAAAAGAGCATTTTAGATATTTTCAAAATGTATTATGACATGTCAAAATTGCAAAATAGATATCTGGGCCCACATTCATAAAAAACATAAAGGCTAAAAGTAGCTTTTAATGCAGAAATTTAGTAGAAACTCTTAAAAAGGGCTGTGTTACTCCTAATTTATGAGAAATTCCTGACGCATTTTAATGATTTAAGTAGCTCCTTAACCCACGACTATTTAGAAGTCGTCCTGGGAAATTCTATATCAGTAAAAGTTAATCAGGAACAATCCGTTATGCGTTAATCAACTCATGACTGCTGCCATCAATCCATATTAAACACAATGTAGCTTATTACATTATTATGACATTTGTCCTTTAAAAAGATATCACCCGAATCGTTATTGCAAACTTAGAGATACAATTACTTTTCCCACGAATAAAAAAAAAAACAATTTCACCAGAGAGAAAGTTTTAGTCAACTCTGCTCTCCCTGGCCATATGCAAAATAAAACTGTAGTGCAGATGAATGCGCAGGTAGAATCTAGTGGGTTTTTACTTGATGTTTTGTACAGAGCGCATTCAGTGTGAACTTGATGAGGTTGTAGGACAGGAACGTTGGCCCTCCATAGAAGACAGACAGAACATGCCATACACAGATGCTGTAATTCATGAGGTTCAGCGCACCATGGACCTCGCCCCCATTGCTGTACCACACAAGATGATGTGTGACACTGAATTCAATGGCTATGTCATTCCTGAGGTATTCGTTATTGTTTTTCTGTTTAGACTACTTTACACTGCCCCAATAAATTGCAAAAATACTAACATTTCAAACATTATAAAGTTGGCTTTTGAGTTTAGAATGTTGGACAAAATATCTGTCATTTTCATTCTGCCCCAACAAACACCAACAGGGTTAACACGGAGTTAATCCAGCAAAACCCAACAATAGGATTTGGTGTTGTTTGGTGTTTGTTGGGGCGGTATGAGCCAGTGCAGTTACTTATCACATGTCTCTCTGGAATATGTGAATCTGATTGGTCAGTTGTGCCATTCTGCAATCAAATATTTTTGTATTACTGTATAATTGACCATTGTCCCAAACAACTAATTTCCTGTTTTAGTTCTATATGTCTCGTTTCACTCTATTTCTATTTCTTCTCACATACATTTAAATGTATTTATTTGGCTGAGGCTTTTATCCAATGTGACTTACAAAAGAGGAAAACATAAGCAAATCATCTTAAGGAGACAGTGGTACGAAAAGTGCCATACTACAAAGTTTCACTATCATCAGAATAGTGTACAAAACAGATTTAAGTGCAACATGAATTGTAAATATGTATATTTTTTTAATGACATTGCCATGACATTGTCAGACACTGCCTCCCTCATGTTTCCTAGGACTGTTTCCTAGAAGTGTTTTCCCTGGATTACATTACAGTTTGCACTGCCCTCATCACTGCCATCTTTTTCTTATTGTTCTCACCTGTTTTCCATTCCCTCATTAGGCCTTGTATGTATAAATACCCTCTAGTTTAGTTCCTTCTTTGTCAGTTCTAGTTAGTTGTTGTTTTGAGTTCCCGTTTGTTGTTTCACTGTCATCCTTTTTATTAAAGCCTGCACATAGATCCTACATCTATGGTCTTATCTTAGCAATCATCCGTAACAGAAGAACTGACCCAACATGGATCTAGTGGCTGTCTGAATTATGCTTCTCAAGCAAGGTGACCATCCAGTTGAGGATCACGCCTGTGAGTTCTTCGAACTAGCGAATTTAGTGCACTATCCAGACCACTCTCTGGTGGTTTTCTTCCAGACTGGTCTGAATACTGCACTGAAGGAACTGATGCCTCCGGCTGATCCTCACTGGGCACTTGGTGAATATGTTGAGAAGGCTCTTTTGGCCTTCGGCTCCTTGCTCCAAACCTTCCACGGCTCATTGCTCCAAGTCTTCCATGGCCAACGAGCCAGTGCCCACACCTGTGGCCTCGCCGGCTCCCGTAACTATGCTCCCAGCTGTCCGGAGAAGGAAAAGTACTCCTTCTCCCTAGTCAGTAGTCAGTGCTCCTGACCACGGAGGTCGTTCCCTCTCTGGTCATTCCTCCCATGGCTCCACTCCTGGAGCCTCTCCAGGCATTACCTTTTCAATTAGAGAAGCTATGGCCTTATCATAAAATTGCAGCAATAATCATAACACAATCAATTTTTAAACAAAGTCCTTACTGACCAATGGGTGAGAATAGACAATACGCAGAGAAATCAGGAGAATAACTGTTGTTCAGGAACATAATGATTTTGTTTGTTTGGCATCCATTTGACAATCTTTAGCCTGTTGTTAACTATGGACTATGAATTTAGTAATCCAGCCAATCTCAGAAGATTCACTAAATTATTCTAGAGTATGTCACTAAATCTTACATTTCTGGGTACCAAATTTTAAGGCTTTTGCATCTCCAATAGGAATTATGCATTGTTAACACTTACTGTGAAAATGTAAGTATCTGTCAGGTTCAATACAATTCTTTTTTCTTTTCTTTTCTTTTCTTTTCTTTTCTTTTCTTTTCTTTTCTTTTCTTTTCTTTTCTTTTCTTTATACAGTATAATCAAAACACATTCATACAATTCATACAATGTAAATGCATATGATTACTGGATGTCAGATTAATTTCCAATTTTAACAAATGTATTTAAAACAATAATAAAAGTGTATGTAAGTGTTTAATATTTAAAGTGTAAGTGAGCTTGATGTGATGGCAGGCACAAATGTTTGTACTGGAACTGAACCCAGATCACTTTGACCAGTGAGCTCAAGCTTTACCACTGGAACAGCACTCTTTTAACATTATAGAATACCTATCACTTTATTAATTTCTCATTATGAATACAAGCAATTAATTGCATATTATTTTGTAGCGTTGCAAATAAAAAAATTTCACTTGTAATTTGCCGCTTTGACAAGTGGCAAATTGTCCCATTCAAACGAATGTCCCACGAACCATGTTACCAAGTGAAATCATTTTTAAATCGCTCTTCTGTTTAAAATTAGTTGAAAACAGAGCAGTTACCAGGGTAACTAATATCAAAATTAGTGATCCGGGGTGGGGTGCCAAGAATGGTACCAAAATTACAATTATGTTTTTACGCAATTAAGTTGTGAAACATTAGCTAAAATAAATGAAATAGCAGAGCCTTCATCACGGCCAGTGTCAGCATAATTAACATATGGGCTATACAGTTTTGTTAAAGACGTTATAAGATTTTTCTTCTTCTTCAGAGACTCGTGTGCTATTTTCGATGTTTTCTAAAGTCATACAATAGCTGTTTGTGAGGAACAAACCGAAACTGCGAAACTGTTTCCTTTAAAACACGAATTCTTTCTTCCTCCCAAAGGGAAGAAAGCCGATTCCTGCAATATTCCGCATACAAATATTCCCAAATTTTTAAACTGGATAGTAATTTTTAGTAAATTGATAATAAACTGATAATTGCAGTGATTCGTTTCTGTGGATGGATGCCCACAAAAGCAGTATCTATACAATACAATCTAAAGTTCTACTGAAACAATTTTTCATATGTTTTTGTCCTTCCAATTTACACTGTTTCTGGAATGATGTTGATTCATTGCTTTTAATATCTTAAAAACTTTTCTCTTATCCTATAAGTATGTGATATTAGGTTATTATATTAAGGACCATTACTCAAAGGACGCTGGTTTCATTATAAATGTTATTTTATTTTTATGTAAATTTCATATCCATAAATGTAACTTCAGAAATGGCAAACCTAACTTTATAGTGCTAAAGAAGGAGATCAAAATGTGCATTGATGTAATGTCAAAATCTAAAAATAGCAAAGCAATTAAAACAATGGCAATATGTTCTTTATTTAACATTTTTATATAGAAAGTATTTACTTATATTCAATAATATATAGATATGTAAGCTCTCTTTTTTTTTGTTTTTTGTACTCTTACTCTGATTTATATTGTATTGTGAAGCATGTGATATGATCCTTTGTTGTAATATGGAAATTACTCTTGTAGGCTACATGCTATTTGTTGATAATAAAGTATTTTATTTAAAATTCTATACAATACAATCTATACTATAGCATACTATATAATAATTTATCGTCCAGCAATAATCGACTGTGATTGGTCATCCTGACCAGCGAAGAGAAAAGGAACAGGTTACAGCGCCATGTATTTTCTGCTGCAGCAACGGTCTGGACCTCTTTGGAGAGTAATTTACACCTGATTAATGTTATTAAAACTTTCTTTGAATAAATATTTAAATAAAGATTCAATGCGATGCGCTGTCTCGTGAACTTTTCAGATATTATCTGATCTAAAGCAATTAAAAAATTACAGTCGCGTGTTGTTCATTTCTATATAGCTTTGATTTTTAATTTTTTAATAAGCTAGTTTTGGCTATTTACTTTTCTTGACGGCTCTCTTTTTAACGATTGGCAAGCTGCACTTCAAATCAAACACACCTAAAAAAAACTTCAGCGGTCTTAGTGGGCTTGGCTTAAATATGCTATAAAAGCTGTTACAAGTGTAAGCACCTGTTAAAAGCAGCAGACCTACCTTAGTGTAGCCTTACATAATCCTATTGTCATCACGACAGTCTTGGGACGTTTGTAGGATGGATATATTATTGGCATTAAAGACAAATATACTATCAGTTGTAATGGCTGTCTTGGTGCTGTTATTGCTGTGGAAGAGTCGAGGAAGGCAGAGAAGGTTTGGACGTCTGCCTCCAGGACCCTCTCCTAGACCACTGCTGGGGAATATCCTTCAATTTGATATGAAGGAACCCTACAAGTATTACCTAGAAGTTAGTATTCACTGCTTCGAGGTTTCTGTTTGTGCTTGTATAATTGTTGTCAGGCAGCCAGGGAAGGATTTGCGATTTCTCACGATGAAGGATTTTATTTAAAAAAATAATAATTTTTGATCCTTAAATTGCACTTTGTTTTAATTCTTAAACTTCTTTATTTAAAGCTTAATTTGTCAACCCCAACAAACACAATAGCCTACTCTGTCCTAAGAGTTTATTATTATTAATTTGCATATTACACAAAAGAAACAGCACTGCATTGGTAATACAAATTGAGTGAGAAGAGAAGAGGAAAGTATACAAACAAAATAAACCCCAATCAGTAGATAAGATCACAAATGTGTTATTCTTGTTATGTATGAGTGAGATTTTACAATGTGGCAAATTTCAGATAGAAAGATATCAAAACTAAGTGTTGAGTAAAGAATTTGCAATGCAAATCAAATAAATTAAGTTCAACAGCATGGTTACTGACAGAAAAATATAGAAATATGTCTTTCAATTAAAAGTTTAAATCACATTTTATAAAAGGAGAAAAATACAAACTTAAATTCTCCCAAAGAGTGTGTACAGGTTGCGCTCATAAAATGCAAACTTTCTTCCTCTACCTTACATAATACATATACATTGGAAATGTCTGCAATAGTATCAATTTGGGAATTTGTTGGATGGGATTATATGATACATTAAGCTGTGTCTTAAAATGTACTTCTCTTATTTTGTTAGAGATGCTGTATTTTTCAAGGAGTAACCACACTCTTTTCCAATGAACATTAAAAAAAAAAAAAAATGTTCCAGCAAAATTTACATCTTGGAGATGTATAAACCATTTTATGCATCAATTGCTTTACTTGTATATTATGATTTTTTTTTTTGTCAAGAACGGAAACTCCATCCAATAAAAGTTGGGGCATAATTTTTCCCTCATTAAAGCAAATTTGTGTTTAAAATAAGTGCACATAACTTGGTGACAAAGATTTAACAACAGAATTAAGGTCCTTGCCGGTGTCACAATAAATTGAGTCCGCCCGGTAAATCGAGTTCCCATGGGGTATCCGTTTCTAATGCCTGAGCAAAGACCTAATATGCATGTCATTGAAGCCTAGACTAACTGAAAAACATCTTTAATTTCACAATCTATAACTTCAGTTATATAATATTTGTAATTTATGGTTTAAAAGTCATTAATTGTCGTATTTACAAAATTATATCTACTTGCATCATAAAACAATTTTAAAGGATTTGTTCTCAGGGAGTGAAAATAGTACCCATTAATAGGTCCCTCAGCCAATGGATCTACTGTGACATCATAGGGTAACCTGATTTTCAGGGGGGACTCGATTTCTCACAACACCAGCACAGGAAAATTATACAAAGTCATAAATTCTTCATACTCAAGTATACTGTCATCATCTTTAAATAGATCCAAAATAAAAACAATACCTCTATCAAACCACTAGTCCATGAAAAAAGGATTTGTTTTGAATTCAAATGTTCAAAGTATTCCACAGTATCTCTTTGTGGGGAGAAAAGTTGTGCATACATACTTTTCAAGCAAGCAAAGGTTGTTTGTGAAATTTAGAGGGCATGAAACTGCATTTTAAAAGAAAGTCTAAGCCCAATCTATTGAATATGGCAATAAAATTCCAAATTGTGTCAGTTATATAGGCACTTTTTCATCCAAATAATTTTAAAAGAGCTGATTAATTTGAAGAAATCCAAACTTCGAGCCCACCATCAGATCGCCAATTAGACAACACAGATTTTCTAACTTTATGCGATTTGTTTTTCCATATGAAATTCAATAACATTTTGTTTATATCAACACAAACTTTGTCACTATCAAATACAGACAATGAGGGATATACACAATGAGACAAACCTTCGGTTTTAGACAGAAGAACTCTTCCAAAAACCTTCCGTTTGTGCCGCGGATTCCCAAAATGCTTTGCGTTCACCACAGGTAATACGTCACGATGACGTCACATTAGCAATCTCTATAGGTCTCATTGTAGCCTGCTTTCCACCTAACATAATGAAAACTAGAACCATTTTAATAGTTGAAAATATTCATCGGCTATATATCATTGGCTAGTTGAGATATTTTAATTTCTTTACCAAATATACACTCACCTAAAGGATTATTAGGAACACCATACTAATACTGTGTTTGACCCCCTTTCGCCTTCAGAACTGCCATAATTCTACGTGGCATTGATTCAACAAGGTGCTGAAAGCATTCTTTAGAAATGTTGGCCCATATTGATAGGATAGCATCTTGCAGTTGATGGAGATTTGTGGGATGCACATCCAGGGCACGAAGCTCCCGTTCCACCACATCCCAAAGATGCTCTATTGGGTTGAGATCTGGTGACTGTGGGGGCCATTTTAGTACAGTGAACTCATTGTCATGTTCAAGAAACCAATTTGAAATGATTTGAGCTTTGTGACATGGTGCATTATCCTGCTGGAAGTAGCCATCAGAGGATGGGTACATGGTGGCCATTGAGGGATGGACATGGTCAGAAACAATGCTCAGGTAGGCCGTGGCATTTAAACGATGCCCAATTGGCACTAAGGGGCCTAAAGTGTGCCAAGAAAACATCCCCCACACATTACACCACCACCACCACCAGCATGTTCAGTGGTAACAAGGCATGATGGATCCATGTTCTCATTCTGTTTACGCCAAATTCTGACTCTACCATCTGAATGTCTCAACAGAAATCGAGACTCATCAGACCATGCAACATTTTTCCAGTCTTCAACTGTCCAATTTTGGTGAGCTCTTGCAAATTGTAGCCTCTTTTTCCTATTTGTAGTTGAGATGAATGGTACCCGGTGGGGTTTCTGCTGTTGTAGCCCAAAGTTGTGCGTGTTGTGGCTTCACAAATGCTTTGCTGCATACCTCGGTTGTAACGAGTGGTTATTTCAGGCAAAGTTGCTCTTCTATCAGCTTGAATCAGTCAGCCCATTCTCCTCTGACCTCTAGCATCAACAAGGCATTTTCGCCCACAGGACTGCCACATACTGGATGTTTTTCCCTTTTCACACCATTCTTTGTAAACCCTAGAAATGGTTGTGTGTGAAAATCCCAGTAACTGAGCAGATTGTGAAATACTCAGACCGGCCCGTCTGGCACCAACAACCATGCCACGCTCAAAATTGCTTAAATCACCTTTCTTTCCCATTCTGACATCCAGTTTGGAGTTCAGGAGATTGTCTTGACCAGGACCACACCCCTAAATGCATTGAAGCAACTGCCATGTGATTGGTTGATTAGATAATTGCATTAATGAGAAATTGAACAGGTGTTCCTAATAATCCTTTAGGTGAGTGTAGAAATACCTTTTAAACTGGGTGTGTAAAATGCTAATCGATAGTAGTTCTACGGCAAAAAAATAAATAAAAAAAAGGGGAAAATGGGGCTACCTTGATGCACACCTCAGTCACAATTAAAACATTTCATAGTTTGTAAATGTAAGGGGATTCAGATGGGCAAGGAGGAGGCAATAACCGGCTTGTCAATATAAATAATGTTTAATTACCCTACCGCTCCAGGCGATCGGGGAGTTACTTCCCTCTCCCCTCGCAGACGGCGGTCTTCCATCGACCCCTCCGCGTTTCTGGGGGACGGCAGGGCACACCTCCGCCCCTGACAGCAGCTCCAGGCGGTCAGGGAATCCAGTTCCCACTCACCCTGCGGACGACGGCCGTTCCTCACGTCTGGGCGGTCGGGCTACTCCCGGCAGATGGCAGCGGCTCTCCCTGGGTGGACGACAGCGTCGAGGACTCTGCGACGGGCATCCATCCTCTTCCTGGGTTTTCGGCACCAATGTTAGGGGATTCAGATGGGCAAGGAGGAGGCGAGAACCGGCTTGTCAATATAAATAATGTTTAATTAAACTCAAAACAAAAAGCATCAAACACACATGACGGATATGCCCGTAATTCTCTCTCTCTCAAACTGTTGTCACCGGCCACCTTTATCCCTAGCGCGCTCCATCAGGCCGATTGGGGACTGGGCGTGCGACATTCCAGCCCGGCCCCGCCCCCCACCGCTCCACAGTAAACTAACCAAAACTGAACTGTTAATATCCTTATAAACCATTCTGACCATGTTCATAAAAGTATGCCCGAAACAAATGTGCTAAGATATTTTAAAAACTGGTGTTCTAAAGAGTCGAAAGCTTTATAAATATCCAAAAACAATATTATAGCATCTGAATCATTATTTTTGGAATAGTCAATTAGATCAAATCAAAATTGCATGAGAAATAAGAAAAATATTAATTCTATCAAGAGATCCAGATTTGTTGGACCAAGTAAAGCCTCTACAACCACTGTTTTGGTTACTGATTCCCATGCATGACTTAAACATGAATAAATCTGCATTACAGTACAATACAAAAATAAGGCTTTTCTTTTCATAGGATCTCTTAAACCGCTACCATTAAGAGAGGCTAATCTAAAAGAAGAAAACTCAAAATAATGCATTAACAACCATTAAACACTAAATGCAGGGCAACGGATCAAGTCATTTTTATTTGTATAGCGCTATTCAAAACACACATAGTTTCAAAGCAGCTTTACAGAAAATCATGCTTTAACAGACAATTAAACTATAATGTCTATAAAGTCTTAGAATCATCATTGTGTAATTTGATTATATATAATTGTAAATTGTGTATTATTAAATAATTAAATAATTAATTACAGGCGACTGCGGCAAGGAACACAAAACTCCATAAGATGTTTGTTGATGGAGACAAATAGCATTGGAACCAGGCTCACTGTGGGGGCCAGTTCCTATGGCTAAACATCATGAATATAATGCCAATATTAGCTATTTGTGTGCAGTGCAAGTCATGGTTTAAAATGTGTAAATTAAGTAAGTGTTAAGGTTGTAAGATTAATGTAAGATTAATGACTAATGTCTTTGAAGTCCATCCTGGATTAACTGCAGAAGTTTACATATATGCATTGACCTTTGTTAGTTGGCTGATGAAGGCTATAACAGCTCCCGAATATTTTCTTCTGATCAGAAAAAACACATCAACTGATGCCTTAATTTTTAACGTCTTCTTTTGAAGGGTCAGCACAGTCAACATTATAAACACCATATGGACACCGTGAAAAAACTGAAAATAAATAAAAATGTAATTTAGATACACCAATGTGAGTTAGTTTCCTGAACATGACGTAGCTTATTAAACTGACGTCAATACACTCAGTACATTAACAAACAAGAAACAAAAATAAAAACCCCAATGAGTTTTTTTTAACGGGTGAACTAGGAGGGCAGGATAGGTGTCCGGGGCTGGTGGCCTGAGAATGTGGACTCGAAGCCCCCTGAGGCCGTGCATCAGTCTGGCCGTTTACGTTTAGAGTCAGAGAGGGTAGAGTTGGGGGGTTTCTTGGCCACAGCTGTGGCGAAAGACATTCTACCCCAGGGCTTAGTGGAGGGTGGGTTACTCTACTGAGGAGGTGGTTTATTGCATGGCTTTGCCTTACAAGGGTGCTGGAAAGGACGCCCCGAGGCAGGAGAGTTGGGTGGTCGTGGGGGGGGGTGACTGCCATGGTGCCTCTTTCCTAGGAAGGCATAATTTAAGAGCTTCATCCTCCTTTTTCTTATTGTTGCACCGCTGTTGCATTAAGGCGACGGCAGGGCCAAAGAGAGCCTGACCAGGCTCTACAGGGGCATCCGCAATGCACCACTTCTCACTGTCAGGGAGGCCCGACAGATTAAGCCAAAAAGCCCGTTCTCCGGCCACTGAGAGAGCTATGAAACGCCCACAGGCTTGGACGGCCTGACAGGCATTACGGAGGACAAGATCATTGACTGTGACAATATCCTTCCACAGAGAGTGTGTGGGGGTCTCTTTCTCTAGTTGCTGCCCCATGGCAACCAGGATTTCAGCCTGGTATGCAGAGAGAAGGGGAGAAGACGTTGAGGGCCAAGGGGACGTTGACAGCCAAGGCCGAGGCTTTGTATGAGGCCTGGTGTATGAACCAGTAAAACAGTCCATTTTGTTGGGGAGAACAGTGGGGGAGACCGTGCTTAAGGTCGAGCGGGTCTCCCCGACAATACCTCATATGCTTAGCATATGCAGGAAGAAGTTGTTTTCTTGGGCCGGGAGGGGGTCGTACACGTTCCTGTCGTACACGTCCCTTTCTTGGTCAGTGGCACTTTGTAGGGCTGGTCCTTTGTTATTGAGGTGAGAAAGACAGTCACGTCTGGCGGAGGTCGCAAGAAGTGAATGTCAACTGAGGAACAGCAGTGCGTGCAGGTCCTTATATGCTCTCAGGTAAGGGGGTGGGTCCTAAAAGAGCATAGGTCACGTGCTTCTGTCTGTCTAGCCACTGCAGAGGTCAGGTACGGATGCCCTTCCCATAGGTGGATCTCGAACACGAGATGATGAAAGAGAACCACACATACTATGTGTGCCTTCTAATCAGAAATTCGAGAGACATTAGGAGACATTTTCTGATCAGACATTCTTTCTAATCACACTTCTTAATCCGTGTGCATCTCCAAATGCTGAGTTTACAACTGATGACAGGTGCTTCAATATGTTTAGAGCAATCGAACGCAAATACTCAGTCTTGGTGTCAGGAACACAATGCACGTTTAGACACCAACTCCGACTGTAGCGCACAAGCTGTTGCTCAATCTGAGATCTGATATCCTTTTCAGAATATCAAAGCTCTGTGATTTCACTTTCCATTTTCTTATTCTATTAATGCTCGATTGTCTGAGACAAGCCTCTGCACCACCACGAGCAGGTTGTCGACAGCTTTCGTTGTAGCTTCAGCCAAATTCTCGATGGAGATGTGCATTTGGAAAGTAGCATATTGCTTTAAGGATAGCGCCTGAATACATTTCAAAATGTCTGAAAGGTTCTAGTTTGTTTCGGCCTTCTTTTAAGTCTTCTAAGGAGGAATTTTTGTTGGAGTTTATTGAAAGGGCGTTTGTCATCATAACTCACACTAGACGACCCAGGAGGGTCAGCGAGCGCAGCATACCTGTTGCTCAAGCAAGCATCAGATACTAGCTCAAATTCGGCACCAACCTCGACTTCCATAACTTTCGAAATAACACATCTAAAAAAAAGTAAAATCAACAGTTAACTGATTAATCAAATTCAAGAACTGCTAGAACTACAAATTTACACAACCACCCTCCACGACACCATGTTGGCTCCACCTCTCCCAAGAGGTCCTCGCTGCGTGCTGACTGTAGTGCGATGATGTAGTGGATTTCATCTACAGCCGTGGCCAAAAGTACTGGCAATGACATACATTTTGTGTTTTGCAAAATTTGCTGCTTCAGTATTTGTAGATTATTTTTTCACATGTTTCTATGGTATACTGGAAAACAACGATACGCGTTTCATAAGTTTTAAAGGCTTTTATTGGCAAAATCATTCAATATACGCAAAGAGTCCATATTTACATTGTTGACCCTTGTTCTTCATAGCCTCTCAAATTCGCTCTGGCATGCTGGATATCAGCTACTGGGCCAAATCCTGACTGATGGCGATCCATTCTTTCCTTATTAGTGCTCGGAGTTGGACCACAGGTTATAGAGACCCACAGGTTCTCTATAGGATTAAGATCCGGGGAGTTGCCTGGTCACGGATCCAAAATTTCAATGTAATGATCTCCGAGCCACTTCATTATCATTCTTGCCTTGTGACATGGATGGAAAAGAATTCTCTCAAACAAACAAAATTCATAACAAAATTCCATCAAATTGAATTGTTTTATAAAAAAGGAGTTTTAATTCGTTTAATTTCGTTTAAGATTGCTCAATTACATTTCATGGAAATTGAAATGTGTAAATCTTAAATATAGTAATACCTTTGGAGTGTGCCCCCCAGAGGATCATTTGATAAGACATTTATTAGACAACAATTTTTAGATTTCGCTAAACAATTAGTTATTTTGAGTATAGGGTTTACAATTTGTAGAGCTCTCTAATTGGAATTCTTATCACTAACAAATCAGAAATATTTAAGAACATTTACTACTAAAATGCAAAAATAGTGTTTATAAAATCATAATCAGCAATTGTACTGATTTTTGTGAAAGTGAATAAAATACAGTTTTGTGCCGCCTTGTTGTTTAATCCACCAGGAAACTGTGGCGAAACATAGAATGCGACACAGAAAAGTCAGTTTGCCAAAATGTAGTTATATTAACGTAAGTATGAGACTAAGAGACAATATGATGATATTGGAATTTAGGTTCAGCGTTTAAAAGGGATTTTGAACTGAAAAATTGCGTCGTCCATAACCACTGTAAAATATGAAATATAAGCAATTCCTTTCTACTTTGTTTCTCAATACACTGCATAAAACTTAATTGAAATAAACTTAATTCAATAAACCTGTGTGATCCATTAATAGTTACTAATTGAAACCATATAAATGATATGCTTTTGACCAAAGACTGCTTTACACAACTTCTCAGTATGTGGTTTCATCCAACAAATAAAAAGCATTTAAACATATATTTTAAATACATAAAGATGAGAAAGAAACTGTGGTAGTAGTTTACATTTTATTTTAAAATAACATTTAATTTATTGTATGCCACACTGGCTGATAAATGACCAAAATTACCAGCAGTATTAGGCAAGAACAAGCAAAATAAAGGGATTAATTGTGCGGAGTGCTTGTACGTGCTCATTGTCAACCTGGATACCAAAAATCTAATAGAATGTGGTTTTTACTAAATGATATCTAAAAATATATAATTTTTAAAGAATGTTGTTTCCAGAGTAGCAACAGTAATGTTTATGTAGCAGGTGTCTAAGGTATCGGCAATAATTAATTGCTTTTGGACCAGATAGGTTTACCAGAAGATTTAGGGAACGTGAAGGAGGTAGCGGGTTGTAATGAGAAATAACAGACAGGCACTGAGCTGGATTTGAACTTGGAATATTATTTTGAGGAATTCAAAATAATATTTTGTCCAATACTGACAATTTCTGCCACAGTTTCACTGTCAATTTCTTGCATGCATAGTGTCAAATGTAAATTTCCTGAACACCAAAAGCCATGCATTTTGTAAACCCTATTTAGTACAATGTTTTACAAATAAAACATATTATTAGTATTATCAATCACATTGGCCTGCTGTTGTGCCGAAAACAGTTGGAACATCGTAAAGTTGAATGAGGTTTTAAATCCGTTTGCTGCATTTGTGAATGTGACAAAGCATAAACATAACTTTAGCTTGACTATTCATTACAAAGGCGCAATTTAAAGATGTATTTTATCTAGCCAAGTTTATATGATGATGTGTAAATGTCTTAATTAAACTGATTAGGATTTTAGAAATGTTCTGAAAAAATCTGTCTTTATCTTCATGCAATAATGTCAATGAGAAGATTTCAACGGTATAATAACAATCCATTTTAAAACCGAGGTATAGTGAAACCTTGAAACGGTTACATCCCTACCGCATACATGGCAGAAACATTGCGATGTTTATTTGTTGAATTATGTAGATGGTGAGGCATTTTGACGAGTCAGTCCCCGCTTTACATTAGCTTCATAATGCACATCGTGTGTGTGTTCCGCTCATCTGATTGGACAGGTGTTTCGACCGCAACATTTACATAATAACAGCGGGGGGATGGGGATCAGAATCAGATGACAAGGTGAAATGTGTTTTTATGATTACAATTCATGGATTTTATAATGTAAATACATATACACTCTATTTCGGTGATATAATTCAGTAAGTAAATTGTTGTATTTGATCCCTTTGCATGGGCCCCCTTGGGTCTTGGGCCGGGGTCATCTGTACCCTTTGACCCCCCCTGACGGCGGTCCTGCTTGATGTCATCATGGCGAAAATAAACAGATCGCTCGAATAGGCGAGGTTTGAGCTTCTGATCGTGATGAACCTTGGGATACACTTAGCCTGAAAGACGGCTCTGAAGCGGTATTTTGTGTGGGTTAAGTGCATTGAGCACTGGCATGTTTTAGACTTGGGACAGTCTTGAACACTTAATTCCTGTCGCATGCACGTGCACTCAAATGACCAAGACAGCAAGTGTGGGTATTGGAACAGGGCTACACAGTTTACATACCTCAATGGTATCAAAATGTCCCTTATAAACCCATGATAACTCTTCTATCCTTAGCTCAGTAAGAAGTATGGCTCTGTTGTTACCTTCTGGTTGGCAAACACTCCTGTGGTGATTATTTCTGGATATCAAGCGCTAAAGGATGATTGGTCTCGGTGAAGAATTCAGTGGCAGGGCCTCTTATCCCCTGATTATGAGGTCCACTCTTGGATATGGTAAGTTCACTTCATGCTGATTTTAAGTTTCACTCAGCACATAAGTTGCATTTTTGGGAAATTACACTCAAACAATTATAATTGTAAGGTTTGCGTATGTCAAATTCATAACAAAATTATATAAAATTGAATTGAGTAATCTATGAAAAAAAAATATATATATATATATATGTATGTGTGTGTGTTTAAGTTTTATTAGTTTAATTTTGTTATATTGTTTTATTCATTTAAAATCCATACATATGGATCTTGAAAATAATCTAAAATAATTTGAGTATAGAGGGGTGAAGAGGGTCATCTTTCTTATAAATTGCAGATGTTATTCACACACAAACCATACAATATGATAATACTATAAAAAGTATTTTATTTAAAAAAAAAATTGATAGAACACAAGGAATACTCTTAACATTGTCTCTGTTCACAGGTGTGCTGTCCACTAGCGGACACTGATGGAGGGAGATGCGCAGGTTCTCTCTTATGACACTGAAGCACTTTGGAATGGGCCGCAGGAGCATTGAGGAAAAAGTCAGGGAGGAGGCTCAGAATCTTGTGAAAATTTTTACAAATTGTGATGGTAAAATTATTTAATATCTGTTGAATGCCTTACTTTATATTCAGGAATATCAGTTGACATCAACTGCAATTCAGAAACATCAAACACAGAATGCTCCAAAAGGATAATAAATAGCAATACTGTGTCTTATTAAATACAAAATAAATTACACATGCTGTCAATTTGTAAAGGGATATTAAATAAAATCCAGTTAAGACACTTTTCTGCACTTCTCTCATGTTACAGAGCATGGCGATTTATTTATTACAGAGCTCTAAACTCTAGATTTTAGGACACTGTCTGGAATGGGAACATGACCTTTGTACTATTTTTCTCTCAAAGGCTCAACATTCAGCCCAGCATACATGCTGTCTAATGCGGTGGCAAATGTGATCTGCAGCATTGTTTTTGGCCATAGGTTTGAATATGATGATCCACAGTTTCAGTTTCTCCTTCAGACAGTAAATTCTTACTTCTTTGTCCTGAACAGCCCTCTTGGACAGGTAATGTTACGTAAAGAGTTGTAATTTTAATATAGTATACATAATATATAGGTAGTTGATGTATAATATGCCCATGAGCTTATTTTTATTATATATATTAATCATGTGAAAATTAACCATGGTTTTACTATAGTAATATTGTGGTAACCGTGACTGCTGTCACCATGATTTTCTTTGCAGTAATCATGGTTTTCAACAGTAATACTGTAGTTTCCATATAGTAACCATGATTATACTTTATATTGTAAACATGACAGTAACCATGTTGGTTACTATGTTTTTACTATAAATACCATAGTTAAACTATGGTTACTGTAAAGCAATGATTTTTATTCAGGGCAAACCTGTTGAAGTGTTTGTTACCAAATATGGCAGTAATATTTTTTTTCTGTACATTGCAAATACTGAACGTACCGAAACCGCTACCCTAAAACAGTGATACAAACCGGTCCATGAGAAAATTTAACCGTTACACCCCTAGTTTGAACCAGTCTGGACAACCTCCGTTGACCTCTCTCAGATCCGTCAACAGAACTGCCGCTCACTGTATATTTTTTTGTTTTAACACCATTCGGTGTAAATTCTAGAGACTGTTGTGTGTGAAAATCCCAGAACATCAGCAGTTACAGAAATGCACAAACCAGCCCTTCTGGAACCAAAAATCATCCATGCAATGATCTATTCGGCCAATTGTGTGGCAGCAGTGAGGTGCATAAAATCATGCAGATATTATAGATCAGGAGCTTCAGTTAAAGTTAATATCAGCCATCAAAAAGGGGAAAAATGTGATCTCCGTGGCATGATTGTTGGGCCAGGTGAGCTTGTTTGAGTATTTCTTTAACTGCTGATCTCCTGGGATTTCTAGAATTTACTCCGAATGGTGCCAAAAATATCCAGTGAGTGGCAGTTCTGTGGGTGGAAATTCCTTGTTGATGAGAGAGGTCAACAGAGAATGGCAGACTGGTTCGAACTGACATAGTCTACAATAACTCAGATAACCACTCTGTACAATTGTGATGAAAAGAATATCACCTCAGAATCAAAAAGGGGAAAAATGTGATCCCCTTTTTGCATCCCTTTTTGCACCAACCAGCATCTCAGAATGCTATTCTGAGATGCTGGTTGGTGCTGTTTTGGCGGCATGAAGGGGACCTACACAATATTAGGCATGTGTGTGTTTGGTTGCGCAGTCAAAGTAAACTTTTAATAAACAAAAACACACAAGACTGCTATGTCCATCTTCCTCTCTTGAACTGGCATCCCGGCTCCTCTTTAGCTATCTCTCAGCTGATTGGGATGATTCAGCACCGGGCATCCATCATTACGGCCCGGCCACACCCTCCTCCACCCTCCTCCAAAAACACAGTGTGTTTTTTTTTTATATACATACTGTATGTGTGTATATATATATATATGTGTGTATATACACACACACACAGAATATATAAACATACATACTGTATATAGATTATTATGTAATTTAATTGTATTCTGAGCCTCGATCTGCTGAAAATCTTGATGTTTCTTCTTTAACTGTTCTTTCTTATCTTTACAGATCTACAATTTGTTCCCTAGGCTAGTCAGTCTCTTCCCTGGTAAACACCATAAATTGTTTAAAGACCTCGAAGAGGCCAGAGAATACTGTAAACGTCAGGGAAATGCAAGAATGAATAATGTGGATCCCTCATGCCCACAGGACTTTATTGAGGCCTTTGTATTGAAGATGGAGGAGGTAAATAATTTAAATAACTATGTAAATAATCTAATCAAAGTAATGTCTAATCTTATACTGAAAAATGGGTCGCAGTTCTGTTCAAACAGGATGGTGGACTGCTTAAATAACATAAAAATAAAAAAACACAAAAAACACAAAAAACTAAAATGCAAATAATACATTGCAACTAACCATATGAACGTGTAGTTAGGATAGCTAAATAAATTGGCTTATGAAATTTTTAAGGGGAGAAGAAAAGACTTCCCACATTTTTTGGTTTTTGACATCCAAGGCTTATACATCCAATTAAACCCTTTCACTTTGTTATATGGCTAATACTGACACAATAATTGACCCAGCATTTGTTCCATGTGCTAGCTGGTAAATCACACTTCTGTGTTTATGCCTTTATTTATTTTATGCATAAAAATGATTTTATCCATTTTTTTGTCAATTTTCCTATTCAGTCTGTGTATTGTAATTGTTTAGTTGTAAAGACGTTTTGTATGACACATTTTTGATGCTGTGTTACATGGCCACTTGGAAAACCAATTGAGATGTAACCTTGATGTATACATTTCTTACACCCTCTGGTGGTGAAACCATATAATGTTGTTTTGCAGGAGAAAGACAAGCCTGACACAGAATTTAATTTAGAAAATTTGATATCACTGATATGGAACATGTTCAGTGCCGGCACAGAAACCACCTCATCCACACTCAGACATGCTCTGCTTCTGATGATGAAGCACCCAGATATCCAAGGTGAGAGAAAACAAAGTGTCTTTTGTGTCCAACCATGGACAAGCAGCAGGTAGAATCTAGTGGGTTTTTACTTGATGTTTTGTACAGAGCGCATTCATTGTGAACTTGATGAGGTTGTAGGACAGGAACGTTGGCCCTCCATAGAGGACAGACAGAACATGCCATACACAGATGCTGTAATTCATGAGGTTCAGCGCAGCATGGACATCACTCCCATTGCTGTACCACACAAGATGATGTGCGACACCAAATTCAATGGCTATGTCATTCCTGAGGTATTGTTTTTCTGTTAAGGCTATTTTACACTGCCCCAACAAATGGCTACAAACACCAACATTTTAAATCGGGGTGCTCACACTTCTATGGCATGAGATCTACTTTTTCATAATGCCATTGTAGTAAGATCTACCATGTATTTTAAGCAGTCATATCACGATACTGAAGTTTCAGTAGTCTGTATATGTGTACAGGTCAAATTTGACAATTCTCGTTACTGAAACTAATTAGTTAATTATGTAAACGTTGTTTTAAGTTCTAAATAATTATTAAGGACAAGGTTACAACAGTAATAATATAAGAACAAAGAAACGCATTTAGAAATCTAAAATTTCTTAAAGCAGTATCAAAATGCATTCAAGTATACGTTCAGAAATAGAAAACAGTGCTTACAATTTCTAACAGCAATATCAATATTTAGAAGTTTACATTCAGAATTATTTTTTATTTTATTTACCATAAAACTTAATCAATCACAGGTTTTCACTGCATGATTATAATACATTAATATTTTTAAATCAACTGAAGTTATCCAGCCAAGAGAAAAAAATATTTCAATTTCTTGTTATGGTTGTTTGATTCATATTAAAGTCTAATATTAATACGGGCAGGTCTATCACGTATGTACATTTACTTTAGCAATAACTAATTGTTTTAATTAACACCTTGTACCAAGACAGGCATTTTACAGTATACCGTCACATTGGCACGCACAGAGAAAGACTGTGTCTGTCAGTCAGTGCGCAGAGACAAGGGGATGTGTCCTTTATATTCACGAGGAAAGCGATGCCTGATTGGTTGAAGAAAATATTATCCAACCTTACCAAACCTAACTATATCCAGTCAGGTATTTCTTTCCTAATAAATATGAATGTCTTCATCTGCCATCCCGTGTTTCGGAAATCTATGCACTGGAGAGACGAATTAAGGAAATAAAACATTGAAAAGCAATTGAGTGAGAGAAATAAAAGATACCCGTGGAGGTGAGGGCGTGGTTGACGGCACCCATATGGATAGAGAAAATGATAAGGAGTTCCAACTGAGATGAATTGCTACTAATTGCCGTTTCTATGTTCATAGTGAGAGACGGGGAAGATAAAAGCGACCCAGTCCACAGAGAGAGAGGTACACACCAAAGACTGTGTATCCATTTCCCAGAGAGTGTTTATGCTGAAAAGCAAATCTTGTGTGTTTCTGCTGAAAAGCAGTATTTTTGGTTTTGTTTATGCTGAAAATAAATTTCTGTTTTGTGTGAGAAAAACGTGACTCATGTGGCCAAGGTGTTTGCATTCAAAGGACAAAACTCCCCAATGAGGCAAAGACCAAATGTATGATCTCTGATAAAATCTCACAATTAGCATCTCTTCCTGAGGCACCACACCCCACTGAGCGAAGATTGCAAATTCACCCCTCATTGCTGCTGTTCCACATCTATCCCATTCTTCCCTCCTCCTCCTTCATTCCCCTTCAACTCAGAATCACCTCAAACTCACCTAAGATCTGTATGTAACTAAATATAATATCTGTTATAAACAAATAATGTAACTTGGCATGTTTGGGATCATTTAAAAGGTCTCATTGTGACAGGTAGTATGGTCTTATCCCCACAACAGTATAATATCTGGTAATACTTTCTGACTAACTATGTGGCATTAACTAAGTGTACCTATACTTTAGGGACCAGATTAATTCAGTATATGCAGATCTAGGGGGACTAAACAAAACTATAATTCAGATAAAAGTATGCAGGGAGCAGCTTGTGTGAATTGAAAATTGTCAATTACTTCTGGATAATGACCCAAAACTGACCAATTTGTGAATTGATCGCATACAACCCGGCCGGTGCGTAGACTCTAATAACAGGTATCCATATGAACAAGTACAATGTAAAAGGATAGAATTAACTAGAATAATTAAGTATCCAAATCTTTAGAAGATGATCAATAATAACTGGAATCTCAAAATAAATTTGAGGTCTAATATAACTGGAGTCAGATTAAATTATTAAGAGAGTCAGATTTGGTCTTAACTAAACCAAATAGTTATGACACTACAGCCACACGCGCACAGAAAAGACAAACGCATAGACTCCTTCACCGCTTTGCTGGATTCCACCATTGGGCCAGCGAGGTGTCCTTTTTACAGGACTCACAGCAAACCCTAAGAAGTGTGCAACTGGGTGGGTGGAAGTACGGTATCTGGGCTTCCATTTGGATTATGGACAGGTGTGGCCCCAAATTGATAACGCCACAGCGATTGCAGCCTGCCCAAGACTGAAAAGGAGGCGAGACATTTCCTGGGGCTGGCTGGCTATTATCGTAGGTTTGTGCCTAATTATTCGACCGTCACTAGCCCGCTAACTGATCTGACTATAAAGTCACCAGATCCAGTCAAGTAGATGAAGCCGTGTCAGCAGGCGTTTATGCAAGTTAAAGCTGCAGTTGGCAGTTATTGCACTCTCCTGACTTCTCTCTCCCTTTTATCTTGCAGACAGACATTATTTGTGTGTGCTGAAATGCACTGGAGTGGATGAAATAAAAGAAGCCTTTTGAGTTTGATCCACCATCTCCTGCTTCCTCCTTGAGAGACTGAAAAACTTTCAAGTTACTTTCATAACCTCTGTTCCCTGATGGAGGGAACGAGACGTTGTGTCGATATAGTGACACTAGGGGTCACTCTTGAGAGCCCAGAAACACCACTGATCTTTGATAAAAGGCCACTGGGAATTGGCGAGTGGTATTTGTATGCCCCTCCCCCGGACATATGGTATAAAAGGAGGGGATGTGCATACCGCTCATTAGGTTTGTGCTGAGGAGCTCTCCTAGTATCACTACATTGACACACTGTTTTGTTCCCTCCATCAGAGAACGGAGGTTATGAAAGTAACCAGGACGTTCCCTATCAGTCACTCACTCAATGTTGTGTCGATGTACTAGGAGTCCCCTACTATCTGGCTGAACTGGGTTACGTGGATCGGCGGTGTGAGATGGGCACCGGGCAGGCCTGTAACCTCCCCTGACACAGTGTGAGTGTCGAACAGCCCTTTGGGGATGAGTCGAGTGCTCAAAAGGATGGGGACAGGCTTGTCCTTGTCATGCCTCTCTTCCCTCTTTTTTTCTTTTTCTCCCCAGAATTCGCTAACCGATGGGGACGCCAGTGTCCAGTGGAAATATGTCACATGGTCTTGCCAAGTCCCATGGTAGGTCCTATAATGGGGAGGAAGCTCTACGAGCATGGAGACTGTGGCAGAAGTGTCTCTGCCCAAGGAAGACGCAGTTTGCCAACCGGGAAATGTTTTTCAGCGGAAAATGCATTGCCAGGGGTTGCCTATAGGGAACCAGTGCATGCGTAGCACTTGTCTCAGCACAGGGCGTAGTTAGCACAAGTACTGGGCTGGCAGTGAGTTTCTCCGCAATCTCACCTGGCACACAACTAGGAGGAAATCAACCAGGGAACACCTTTGTGAACACTGCTGGGAATCAACAACACACATCTTCAGCTTGAGGGAGAGGAAAGGTGCTAGGCGCAAGTGGTATACCCGACTGGACGGTCTGTACTTACCTGTTTGTTCCTGCTAAGACACGGGACGAGACCAGCTCAACACGGAGATTGTAGAATCTCACAAAGGTGATGGGTGTAGCCCAGCCCACTCCTCTGCAAATGTCAGCTAGGGAGGCGCCACTGGTCAGAGCCCAGGAGGCCGCCATGCTCCTGGTGGAATGGGCTTGTAGCCCTGCAGGGGGTGGCACATGCTGGGCCTGGTAGGCAACAGCTATGGCATAGATGACCCACTGGGCGATCCTCTGTTTGGAGACTAAACAGACAAAGAGCTGCTCAGAGATACTAAAGCTCTGCGTGCGATCCAAATAGATGCGCAAAGCATGCAACGGAAACAGCAATGCTAAGGCTGGGTCTGCCTCCTCCTGGGAAAGTGCTTGCAGGTACACCACTTAGTCCCTGAAAGGGGTCGTGGGAACCTTGGGCACATAGCCTGGTCGGGGTCTCAGGATCATGTGAGAGTAGCCCGGACCGAAGTCCAGGCATGTTTTGCCGACAGAGAACGCTTGCAGGTGCCCACCTTCTTGATGGAGGTGAGCACCGTCAGGAGGGCAGTCTTCAAGGAGAGTGCCTTAAGCTCTACTGATTCTAGGGGCTGGAAGGGAGCCCCACGCAGGCCTTGCAGGACTATGGAGAGGTCTGGAGGGATTCAACCTCCTAGCACCTCTCAGGAACCTGATAATCAGGTTGTGATTTCCTAAGGACTTGCTGTCCACTGGGTCGTGGTGCGCAGCTATGGCCCCTACGTACACCTTCAAGGTGGAGGGCGACAGCCATCCCTCCAACCTCCTGCAGAAAGGAAAGCACTGAGCTGACTGAGCTTCTCTGGGGGTCTTCGTGGCAGGAAGAACACAACTTGGAGAACACCACGCCACTTCAAGTCATACAGGCACCTCGTAGAGGGGGCCCAAGCCTGAGTGATAGCGTCTACCACGGCAGGTGGTAGGCCACTGAGGTCTTCCGCGTCCCGTCCAAGGGTCAGACATGGAGGTTCCAGAGGTCTGGTCGCGGGAGACAGATGGTGCCCCATCCCTGAAAAAGAAGGTCATTCCTCAGGGGAATTCGCCAGGGACGCGAGGAGCATGAGGAGTCTCCACTCTTCCTTGCAGGTGACGTGACCGCGCATCCGCCATGGTGTTGAGGTCACTTGGGATGTGAGTGGGTCGCAGCGATTTTGAGGTGCTGCTGACTCTGGAGGAGGAGACGGCGGGGGAGTTGTGACATGCGAGGGGAGCATAAGCAGCCTTGGCAGTTGATATATGCTGTTCAAACAACACATGTTTGCAATGGATCAACGGCCGAAACCTTGAGTTGCTGGCAGTATTGCCAGCAACTCAAGGCAGTTGATGTGCTAACGTAGCCGCGGGCCCGTCTAGGGGCCGGCAGCCTTGTGCCCGTTGCATGTGGTGCCCCAGCCTGTCTTTGAGGCCTCAGTTGTAATCGCAGCGCCTGGAGACCTGCTCTAGGGGAACATCTGAAGAGATGGCAACTGATTTGCGTGATGGTCATGTGTGCCGTGGCACCATGCCCATCTCGGGACTCGAGTACTGAAGTGGTCTCATAAGCATCAACCCGAGCAGTGTGGCCACCGCCGAGGATGCCATATGCCCCAGGAGCCTCTGAAATAGTTTCAGTGGAACCGCGGTCTTCTGTCTGAACACCTTCAGACAGGCCAGCACCGACTGGGCATGCTCGTTCATGAGGCAAGCCATCATCGAGACGAGTCCAACTCCAAACCGAGAAGAGCAATGCTCTGAACTGGGAGGAGCTTGTTCTTTTCATAGTTGACCCGAAGCCCTAGCTGGCTGAGGTGCATGAGCACAACCCGATATTGAGCTAGGATTAGCCAGTCATTGAGGTAATTGAGAATGCGGATGCCCACTTCCCTTAATGGGGCAAGGGCAGCATCAACCTTCAACCTTCGTGAAGACGCGAGGGGACAAGGACAGGCCAAAAGGGAGGTCTTTGTACTGGTATGCCTGACCCTTGAATGCAAAGCGCAGGAATGGTCTGTGTCGAGGTAGAATCGAGACGTGGAAGTATGCGTCCTTCAGGTCTACCAATATTGATGCCAGATGCTCTTTAGAATGCATCTTAATGTTAGCATAGCATCTTGAATTGAGTCTGTGTAAGGCCCGGTTCAGAACTCACAAGTCCAAGATTGGCCGCAACCCACCGCTTTTTTTTCGGTACAATGAAGTAGGGGATGTAGAACCCACTCTTCATTTCGGCTGGAGGGACAGGCTCTATCATGTGCTTCCATAGAAGGGGGGGTGATGTCTGCGTGCAAGGTGGTGTCGTTCTCTGCCTTTACTGTAGTGAAGTGGATGCCGGCAAACCTGTGCGGACACCTGGCGAATTGAATCGCTTAGCCGAGTCAGATGGTCCGGGTCAGCCATTGCGATGTGTTGGAAAGCATGAGCCATGCGTCCAGACTCCGGGCGAGGGGGACCAGGGGAATGATTTCGTTTGATGTACCGGCAGGTTTGAGCCCTGTGGCAGTGCTGAGTCGGGTACAGGCGGGCATAGATGTTGTTACATTTTCTTTTAAGAGGCGACAAAGTTTAAAATAAGTTTTGTTTATTCGCTCTTCTCAATGCCATTCTTTTACTTTTGACTAACATTTATTTTTAGTGCTTTACAAAAATGTTATCTAAAATCAATATTGAGTGTCTCTAAAGATAAAATAAATCTTTTTTTTTTTTGGTCTTTTTTTCTTTTTTTAGGGAACCATGGTTTTTCCACTGCTATCCTCTGTGCTGACTGACCCACAACTGTGGAAGAACCCGCATTGCTTCGACCCAGAGAATTTCTTGGATGCAGAAGGCAGATTCAAGAAAAATGATGCATTTGTTGTATTTGGCATAGGTAAATTCAGATCTTCATTGTCCATATTAGATTACAATGCTACAAAAATTACAGGGCAAAGTGGTTATTGACCTGTTTTATATGACGTCACTGTGGATATGTTCACACAGTCAGCAGTTGGGATTGACAGCTACATTTACTTACAGGCTGGGACGCACCATCCATTATATGCAAGGTTAGCGGTGCTTACCTAACAGAAGGGTGAAAAGAAAAATGGCACTATGAAATATTTAAATAGAATTGTATATTAAATTCATAATCTTTCATCTCGGTTGAGCAGCACAGACAGTTTTTCTCTTTGGCGGCACCCTCGGTTATTTTTTTCTCTGATTCAAAGCATTGTTTATCACCCTTTCATTCAACAATGTAGTTTAATCAAATTGAATCACGCCCAATACTTTACAAATTGCCATGCATGCTTACCAAAATGAGTTTGCCAATTCAGTCACGCTATCTGTTAGGCTAGATTTTAGTTTTGTGTCAAAACATTCGAGTTCACGTAATTAATGCGCTATTAAGCGCTAAAATTGATATCTGCAGTGACCTATGCGGATTTGGCTAAGCTAATTTCATTTAAAAATCTAAAAAGAGGGGCTATCGAAACTTCAACAAGCGGGTGATGCAGATGTTCCATTCGCAAGGAGAGACACATGGATTTTGTGTTCAAGTAAAGGTAAGTTAATATACTTATTACAATATGTGTTATTGATAGGTCATAGATACTGGGTAATATTTTTTTCTGGTTAGTCTGAGGCTATGAAGTTGTGATCTGGGTAGGTTTGCACCAGCTGTGCGTAAGGTCTTAGGTAAGTTGGGATGTAAGTTCACACTAAGGGTTTAGTAACTATTTGTTAAGTCGGTGCTTAATTTGGTTGCACCACCTGTTCTTAAGGCAGGACTTAACTAGTAGGTCATAAAGTAACTGTAAAGTAATGCATGGTCGCATAATATGACGTTTACTTGTATTTATCCAATAAGGGGCCTATAAATTTGTACACAGAAGTTTCGAAAATAAGTCAGTTTCAATTTGATTTAGGTACGGATAATGTTCAAACCTTGTTTGCTCATGTAACTGTCAGCTGTAATAAATGATATCCCCATTAAAATACTATACGTAATAAAAGTAAATTTGATAAATACTATATTTGCCCTGTGTAAATAATATATAGGAACTGGTATCTAAAATAATTGAGGTGTGATAAATAAATACGAACACAACAAGTTGGAAAAATAGACAATTATTCATTTTAATATCCTATATATGTATATATATATATATATATATATATATATATATATATATATATATATATATATATATATATTGAATGTGTTGAAACTTGACACGCACCCTGAAAACTGCACCATTACAATGGATTCATGCTGAAGAGCCACCTAAAAGTACGTGTTTTTCTCTCTCTACTACATGTAAACAAGTGACATACATCAAACTGTATGTCGAAATGATCTCAAAACACGAGCTAATTTATGTCATAATATAATATTCAGCTTTTTTATTCCAACCATTACTACAGGTTGGATATTTAGTTGATATGTAGGGTTACGTTCTACGTAAGTTTAATGGTGCAATGCTCACATATTTAGTAGTGCATAAATTGCGACTTAGTGCCCATTTACGCCACAACTAGGGTAAGTTGTAACTTACGTAGAGCTGGTGCAACCGGCCCCTTGCAATTATGTCCTCCTTGTGTTATCCACTTTTTCTTGGGGGTCTTGAAACAAATGTGGAAGTCATTCTATAGCATACCCTAGATTTGGCTGCAATCATTTTAGACCCTGTTTAACAGCTGGTAATAAGATGCGTTTCGGATGATCCGATCGCAAATGGTCAACGCAAAATGTTTTGTGATTGGATAACAAACAAACAAAAAAACACATACAGGTCGTTAAAAAACACATCGCATTTTTTTAACCCGCCGAACAAGAGTTTAAATTTACATTAGGATATAAAAGGAAATAACGGTCGATCGGAAAACTTGAAAAAAGTGATTACATTGCCAAAGATGATAACTTCATGGCTCTTCCTCAGCGTGTCTGTCTGATTTGAACATGCAGGTTGACAAAATGACAAGTAGGCTACACACATATGAAGATGAACTAACATTAAAACTACCAATAATTTTGCTCAAAATGTTGCATTTGTGATTAGATTAAATCTCAACTAATATGAGCAATATTACTGCCCTGAATTAAAACAATTTTGTCAATTTTGTCATGAAGTTATACATTTTAACAATTGTTTCCATTGACTGGTGTGTTCTAAAGTAACGATTTACACCTATAACATTTTCGTGCATGACATTACACTCACCCGTATATTGCATTTTCGCACAGCCTTTAGTAATGTGTCGTCTCAAAGCCCACAGCAGCTGCCTGCTTACTATGGAAGCATATGGGTAGCAATATTCAGTTTGACATTTAATATGCAAAATGACAATGCAATATGTAAAATGGCAATGCATTCTGTATTTAAATTTACATTTTACATTACCATTCTAGCAACGTTTGGTGCAAAATGAAAATGAAATTACATAATTTACATTTGCCATTTCATACACTCGTTTTAATATGCATTATTGAAAGGCTTTATAAGTTGCAAAATTAAAATGAAAATGTATTACAGAAATGATTAGATATGTGTAACATGTTCAAGCAAAAACTGTGGCAAAATGATCATTCAAATGTTATTTTTCTTAATTGCATTTACACTCACAGTCAAGACACTTGCGATTGCTTTTTCATTAAATGTCCCGCAATGAATGTAGCAAAATTCAATGTGCACATTGAAAATGCATTCCGAGCCGATCACGCCCCTGCCCCGCCCCCTCCCACCCTGTCAATCACTGCATCAAGGCAGGGCTCGGCAACAGGTAAACATAAAATTTTATGGCTATGTTACGTGTTTTGAGCTTACAGTCTATGGTTTTGAGGTGTTGGAAAAATGGCGGCGGCAGAGCTAATACGAGCGTTAAATTCACTAGCAGATGAAGTGGAGCGTGAACAGAGAAACGGTAGTATTTCCGAAGATTATTACGAGTATGTAGGTGATAGAACCAGTACGTTGTTGGAACGTCTGGGAGAATTTTCTGCCTTATCAGGCGCCGACACCCGTTTGGCTGCTGACCTCTTAAAGGTGGTGGAAAAACAACTGTATTCGGAGAGGCCTAGGGGAGTGGGGAGACCAGCAGCCATGGAGATCCCTGGCGAGGCCATAGAGGGGTATCATATGTATGGGTTAAAAGTTAAAGATATCGCGGCCTTGTATGGAGTTAGTCGATGGACGGTACATCGACGAATGCAGCAGTGTGGACTGAAGTAAACAACAACTTAAATATATTTTAATGATTTTATACAAATGCCTCAAGGCCATAATATCTGTACAACAACGTACTGGTTCTATCACCTATATACTTGTAATAATCTTCGGAAATACTACCGTTTCTCTGTTCACGCTCCACTTCATCTGCTAGTGAATTTAACGCTCGTATTAGCTCTGCCGCCGCCATTTTTCCAACACCTCAGAACCATAGACTGTAAGCTCAAAACATGTGACATAGCCATAACATGTTATGTTTACCTGTTGCCGAGCCCCGCCTTGATGCAGTGATTGACAGGGCGGGAGGGGCGGGGCAGGGGCGTGATCGGCTCGGAATGCATTTTCAATGTGCACATTGAATTTTGCTACATTCATTGCGGGACATTTAATGAAAAAGCAATCGCAAGTGTCTTGACTGTGAGTGTAAATGCAATTAAGAAAAATAACATTTGAATGATCATTTTGCCACAGTTTTTGCTTGAACATGTTACACATATCTAATCATTTCTGTAATACATTTTCATTTTAATTTTGCAACTTATAAAGCCTTTCAATAATGCATATTAAAACGAGTGTATGAAATGGCAAATGTAAATTATGTAATTTCATTTTCATTTTCATTTTGCACCAAACGTTGCTAGAATGGTAATGTAAAATGTAAATTTAAATACAGAATGCATTGCCATTTTACATATTGCATTGTCATTTTGCATATTAAATGTCAAATTGAATATTGCTACCCATATGCTTCCATAGTGTAACGGTTACCCTGTCTTGTTTCACTGTTGCCCTCTTGTTTTCCATCTTGTCACTTTTGCACTTCTTAGTTTTCACTTTAGTCCCTTATGTAACTCCATAGTCCTCTGTTAGCGTTCGTGTTCCCTGTCATTGTTTTCACCTGCCCTCATTAGTTTGCCGTTTGCTTCTGTTAATCACCTTATTATCTTGTTTGAGTTCTGTTCTTTCATTGGCCCCTTTTCCCATGTTTGTGTATTTATACCCCGTGTCTTTGTTCAGTCTTCGTCGATCGTTGTTTGATGTCAACCCGGTGTGTGTTTCCTCCTCGAGTCCCCTGTTTTGCTCACGTCGTGTGTAGTTTACTATTTTATGTTTAATTTCCCCATCGTGGGTTGTTCCTTTGTGTTTTCCTGTTTTGGTTCGTCTAATAAAGTTCAAGCTGCGTTTGGATCCGCATTTCCTCGTCTGCCTCGTTACTCAAGCATAACAGAACGATCGACCCACCCATGGATCCAGCAGTCCAACGTGCAAACTACCATCTGCTCTGCTTAAAGCAAGAGGACCGCCCCATTGAAGACCACATCCACGATTTCCTGAACCTGGCGAGTGTCTCAGACTTCCCGGACTCAGCCATGGTGGCCTTCTTTAGGGGCAATCTGAACGCGGCGCTGAGGGAGCGGTTGCCACAGGCAACGCACGGCTGGACGCTCTCCGCCTCTCAAGCCTCTTGAGCCTCCCAGGGCACCACCCCTCAAGGCACTCGAGTCGTCCAGGGCTCCGCCTCTCAAGCCCCTCGAGCCTTCCAGGGCTCCGCCTCCCAAGTCACTCGAGCCTCCCGAGCCTTCCTGGGCTCCACCTCTCGAGCTTCCCGAGCCTCCCAGGGCCCCGCCTCTCAAGATTCTCGAGCCTTTCAGAGCTCCGCCTCTCGAACCTCTCGAGCCACTCAGGGCTCCTCCTCTCGAGTCTTCCAGGGCTCCGCCTCCAGAACCTCCCGAGCCTCATACGGCTCCGCCTCCTTTGGCTCCGCCTCCCGAGCCTCCTTCGGCTCTGCTACCAGAGACTCCAGAGCCTTCTAGAGCTCCGCCTCTAGAGCATTCCATGGCTCCGCCTCCCGAGCCTCCCACGGCTCCGCCTCCCGAGCCTCCCACGGCTCTGCCCCCAGAGACCCCAGAGCCTACCAGGTCTTCGCCTCTGAAACCTCCTACGGCGCCACCTCCCTCGGCTCCGTCTCCTGAGCCTCCCTCGGCTCCACCTCCAGAGCCTTCCAGGTCTCCGCCTCTAGAGCCTCCTACGGCACCACCTTCCTCGGCACCGCCTCCCGAGCCTGCCTCGGCCCGGCCTCCGGGGCCTCCCTCGGCTCCATCTCCTGAGCCTCCCTCAGCTCCGCCTCCTGAGCCTCCCTCGACTCCGCCTCCTGAGACCCCAGAGCTTTCCATGGTTCCGCCTCCCTTGGCTCCGCCTCCTGGATCTCTCTCGGCTCTGCCTCCTGGGCCTCCCGAGTCATCCTCGGCTCCGCCTTCCTCAGCTCCGCCTCCGGAGCCTCCAGAGCCCCCCTCAGCTCCGCCTCATGAGCTTCCAGAGCCTCCCTCAGCTCCGCCTCCTGAGCCTCCCTCAGCTTTGTCTCCAGAGCCCCTCTGGAGCTCTGCCTCCAGGACCTGTCCCTGTCCGATGGCCTCCTCCCAGGCCCCCTGAACCGGCCCCTGCTCTACGGCCATCTCCCAGACCACCTAAACCTGTCCCTGCCCGGTCTACGCCTCCCAGACCACCTAAACCTGTCCCTGCCCGGTTGATACCTCCCTGGCCTCCTAAGCCTATCCCTACCCTGTGGACGCCCCCCAGGCCACCTGACCCGGTTCCCTTCACACACACCCAGAGACTGCTTGCTTGCCCTCTCGGCCTCCCTGGTCTGCCAGACTGCCCTCTCGGCCTCCCTGGTCTGCCTGTCTGCCCTTTGTGCCCCCGTGGACTGCCTAATTGTCCCTTGTGCCTCCTTGGTCTTTTCTAGCCCCTCTCTCCGTGAACATTTGTTTATTTTTTCTATTCTTTTGTTTCTTAGGACCATCTGGAATCCGGTCCTTTTGAGGGGGGGGGCTATGTCACGTTCCTGTGTTGTCTGCCCCGTGTTGTCTGTTTCACATGCCACCTTTCACGTTCCATGTCACGTTTCCTTGTTGTCTGCCCCGTGTTTTCCGTTTCACCCTTCACGGATCACACTCCATGTCATGTTTTCCTTGTTGTCCGCCCAGAGTCTCACTGTCCTTGTAGAAAACTACAATTCCCACAATTCCCGGCCTCCCTCACTGACTGCACACATCATTGTTCTCACCTGTGTCTCGTTTAGTCTTTATTGTGTCCTTGTGTATTTAAACCCTGTTTGTTCCTCCATTCCCTTGTCGGTTGTTGTATGTTGATATGTTGTTCTTGTTCGCTCGAGGTTCCTTTTTCATTGTGGATGTTTTGCTGTCTGTTTTACCCGCTGTGTGTTCTTTTGTATTTGAGTTAGTTTTTCCCCTCGTGGACTTTTCTTTGTGTTTTGCTTATTTGTTATTTTGAAATAAACCGCAATTGGATCCTTACCACCCATCTGCCTTCTCCTGCTTCCCGCACTCACAACAGAACAACCGACCACACAAATGGATCCAGCGGTCCAGCAGGCCAACTACCAGCTGCTTTGTTTGAAGCAAGGGGACCGACCGGTAGAAGACCACGTCCGGGACTTCCTTGAGCTGGCAAACATCTCCGACTTCCCGGACTCATCCTTGGTGGTTTTCTTCTGGGGTAACCTGGATCCCTCGCTGAAGGAGCGGCTGCCCCCGGCAACGCGTGGCTGGACCCTGCAGGAGATCGTGGAGGAGACTTTGCTGGTCAGCGGCTCGCCACTCACTGTGGGCGTGGCATAGGAGGACCCAACCTCACCTTCCGCAGTGGAGACTTCCCACTCGCCCATGGCTCTTCCCATCACGCCTGCCCCACCTGCCAGCGAGCAAACCCCCACACCAGTCGTTTCCCATGAGCCTGCACGGCCCACTTCGTCTGCCCGGAGGAGGAAGAGAAGACGGGCTTACCCTGTTTTACCTGCTGTGTGTTCTTTTGTATTTGAGTTAGTTTTTCCCCTCGTGGACTTTTCTTTGTGTTTTGCTTATTTGTTATTTTGAAATAAACCACAATTGGATCCTTACCACCCATCTGCCTTCTCCTGCTTCCCGCACTCACAACAATATGATAAATATTTTGTTACGTAGTCAAATAAAGAAAAGCCCCCATCGCCATTATTTACAGCAGGTGTTCTCACACTTCTATAGAATGAGATCTACTTTTTCATCATGTTAATGCAGCAAGATCTACATGTACAATAAAGGCTATACATTATCACCTTACCAACATTACAGTAATCGGTAATGACATTTTATGATTCTCAATACCGAAGAATGGAAGAATGCTTTCAAGTTTCGGGTAGCGTTAAGGGGTACACTCGGCTCTTAGGGAGTGGGGACCTTAATTTAAAAAGTTAAACCTTAATAAAAAGTAATTATTCAAGACTAGTAAACAATCAGTAATAAAATAACAATTAAAAAAAAAAAACAATGAATAGAAATTGATTAAAAAGAACAGAAACAAAAATACCAATTAAGAAAATGCAGTACTTTTTTAACAGCTTTAAAAGATTTTAACACCAGTATGAAGTATTCAAGTAAACATTCTGAATGAAATGCAACATAAACTACTACTGGTCTTTACTGTATGATTATAATACAGTAATAATTTCCAAAGCTACTAAAGTTACCAAGTCAAGAGCAGTGTCCTCTTTCTCGTTTTCTTGTTTGATTATTATACAAACACACTAGATGGCAGCAGGTCTATTGACTTACATTTACTTACATATACTTACTTTCTTAGTCCAACATTTTAATACAAATACGCAGTTTTTTTACATTCACTTTAGACACCACATGATTTTGCCGGAATTTAGACATTTATTTGTCTGTTCAGGAGTGCATTAGTGTGAGCATTTTCAGCACACATAGGCCGCCTGCCAATCAAACAGGGTGCAGCTGTTACTAGATCGCTAGCAAATTATAAAATTACATGCTCTGGATTATTTTCAGCAGCAGAATAAGAATATGATCTTTCTAATAAGTGACAAAGTGTCTGCTTGTCCAGTCGGGCAAATAAAATTCTCTTTTAAATGCCCCTTCAAAAATTCACTAGTCCCGGACAAGCGTTAATGTCGAGCCCTGATTAAAGAATGAGGATGACTTGGGAGCACAACCGGGATAAAAGCAAGCTCTCTCTGTTCCGCATCTCTTTTCTTGGTTTGGAGTTAGACTCAGTCTCAATGTTAGTGCGCCTCACAACAGAGCACGTGCAGTCAGTGCTCACGTGCCTCGCTCGCTTCAAGCCAGGCACAGCGGTTCCTCTCAAACAGTTCCAGAGGCTCCTGGGGCATATGGCATCCTCGGCCATGGTCGCGCCGCTCGGGTTGATGCATATGAGACCGCTTCAGCACTGGCTCGAGTCCCGAGATGGGTATGGCACTGCGGCACATACCGTGTGTCACCCCTTCCTACCGTCAGACTTTCAACCCTTGGACAGACCTCTGTTTTCTGCGGACAGGAGTCCCCCTACAGCAGGTATCCAGATGTGTCGTGGTCACCACAGATGCCTCTCAACTGGGTTGGGCGCCATGTGCTACGGGCCCCCAGTGAGCCTTCTTGCACTGGTGCTGTGCAAGGTCAGGGAGGACGAGGAACAGGTCTCCTTATTGGCCCACCCGGACCTGGTTCTCAGATCTTACGCTCCTCGCGACAGCACCTCCCTGGCAAATTCCCCTGAGGAAGGACCTTCTTTCTCAGGGAAGAGGCACCCTATGGCACCCACACCCAGACCTCTGGAACCTACATGTCTGGCCCCTGGATGGGACATGGAAGACTTAAGTGGTCTACCACCTGCAGTCATAGACACGATCAACCAAGCCAGAGCTCCCTCTACCAGGCAGCTGTATGCCCTCAAATGGTGCCTGTTCGCAATTGGTGTTCTTCCAGATCTGAAGACCCGCAGAGGTGCGCAGTTCAGTCAGTGCTTTCATTCCTGCAGGAGAGGCTGGAGGGGAGGCTGTCCCTTGCCACCTTGAAGGTGTATGTTGCTGCTATTGCAGCCCACCACAACGCAGTAGATGGCAAGTCCCTTGGTAAGCACGATTCAGTCTCTTCCCCCGGTCACTTCACGCAACCCATAGACGTGGCACTGACTGCATGAATGCCAATTTCTGAGTTTATTTTCATTACTCACTTAAATTATTATTTTAAATTTAATAAAGGATGCTTTAAAAATATAATGACAGGGTGTTTCATTGCAAAACGGAATGCGGCATAATAATCGTTTTATCTTGATTATCTTGTTTTCATAATAGTTGGAAGCCATAATAGTAATTGAAAATAAAATTCTATAAAAAATGTATTTGCCTGTGTAACGAACCCCGCTCCTCTAGTTCGCTCCGCTTCCTCGAGCTCTCACGCTCGCTCCCAATCACCAGAGTATTAGTTTCACCCGCACTCGTCCCAATCACTCGATTATTAGTTTCACCTGCACTGTTTGTTTTCCCCTATTTATACGCTGCCCTTTCGTCTCACTCGTGTTGGTTATTGTTTAGTTTACCCCTTCGCTTTGCCAGCTCTAGTGATCCCCTAGCTCCCCTGTCTATTCAACTCGATTGTCTTACTTGTTATACTGATTCTGATTTCCCCGGCTTCGACCTTATGCTTTCCTCGACCACTCTTTTGTAGATTTGCCCCGTTGCCATATCCTGATTCCCCGGCTTCGACCTTACGCTCCCCTCGACCACTCTCTTCTGGATTTGCCCTATTTGTACTTTTGCTTTGCCTGCAATAAACGCAGTTTGACTATACATTGTGACTGTCTCTTCTTGTGCGGGTCACAGAATAACCAACCGTACAGAAGACAGTCACAATGGAATCCATTGAGGATCTCCGCAGCTCGCTAGAGCGGATTTGCACGGCGCTTTCTGCCCAAGGATCTACGGTTGGGAAACACGACCAAGCGCTCACGGCCCAGGGACAGCAAATACAGGAGATACTGCATACGGTACGTACCATTTCTGATCAGTTTCAACCTGTTCCACCTGTGTCTGTCCCTGTACCCGTTGATGTTCCCACCGCATTTCCCAGCGCCGCGAGCTTTCAACCCCCCGAGCGGTTTGACGGTTCGTCGGAAGCTTGTCAGGGTTTTTTAATGCAATGTACTGTTTATATGACGTATCACCCCCTTTTAAGCACTGACAGTGAGAGAGTACATTTTTTAATCTCACTGCTCTCGGGGAAGGCACGGCAATGGGCCACTGCATTGTGGACTGCCGAGAGCCCCATTTTGACGTCATATGATCAGTTTTGTCACCAGATTGCCGTGGTTTTTAATCACCCGGCAGCTGGTAGGGATGTAGGCAGCCGCCTCGTGTTTTTGAAACAGACGTCACGCACAGCCGCTGCCTATGCACTTGCCGCGGGTAGCGGCAAGTGCACCCTTTTTCGCACCCTTGCCGCGGGTAGCGGGTGGAGCAACCCCGCTTTGTTAACTGTATACCGCCTGGGTTTGAATGACCAGCTCCAAATGGAATTGGCATGTCGAGGAGAATCGCTGTCGCTGGAGAACTATATTCAGCTCTCCATCACAGTGGATATCCTGCTTCGCGACCGTGCTTGTCGGAGCCCCTCTGTCGTCCAAGAGCCTGCTACGGGTCTCCACTCGCCTAAACTCGTTTCTCCCGAGTGCTCTTCCAAATCCGAACCTATGCAACTTGGTCGTGCCCCCCTAACTCAGGCGGAATGAACTAGGCGATTGACACAGAACCTCTGCCTATACTGTGGCACCCCGGGCCACCGGATTACCTCATGCCCGGCCGGTCCCCAGCGTTCCCACTCCAAAAGCCAGGTGAGAACGTCAGTCATTCTCAACATTACCCAGAAACAAGTCTGCCTCCCAGTAATGTTGAGTTTTAACAAGGTCTCCTTTTCTACCCCAGCCCTAGTTGATTCCGGGGCAGCGGGAATTTTTTAGACGATGGCTTGGTCCAAAAACTGTCCATCCCACTCAGTCCGGTCGTGCCACCTCTCAGAGTTAATTCTCTAGATGGGGCACCCCTCGGATCGGGTCTCATTTCCTTTCGGACCGTGCCATTGTCCCTCCAAGTGGGTTTGTTTCACACTGAGCTCATCCAGTTTTTTATTGTGAAATCACCTAGAGACCCTGTGGTTTTGGGCCACCCCTGGTTGGCGCTTCATGACCCCCACATTTCCTGGCGCATGGGGGAGCTGTTGCGCTGGACCGACCACTGTTTGTCACATTGTATTTCCCTTCCGGTGTTCTCCACCTCCGTAGAGAGCCCCGAAGTGAAGTCTCCTGTCTCCATCCCTCCTGAGTACTCCTCCTACGCTGATGTGTTCGAGAAGACCCAGGTTAGTCTCCCCCCACATCGTAGTGTGGACTGCGCCATCGATCGCCTTCCGGGGTCCCCACTCCCTAAGAGCCGAGTGTACCCCTTAACGCTACCCGAAACCAAAGCCATGGAGGACTACATCGACGAGGCGCTCAGTCTAGGCATCATTCGGCCGTCCACCTCCCCGGTGGCGTCCGGCTTCTTTTTCGTGGGCAAGAAGGACGCCGGGCTTCGCCCCTGCATTGATTACCGGGCCCTAAATAAGGCTACGGTGAAGTTCGCCTACCCCCTGCCTCTCATCCATCCGTCCCTCGAGCAGGTCAGTAAGGCTAAGATCTTTACTAAGCTCGACCTCAGGAGTGCGTACAACCTTGTACGCATCCGCAAGGGAGACGAGTGGAAGACTGCGTTCATCACCACCAGGGGGCACTACGAGTACTTGGTGATGCCATACGGCCTCGCCAACTCCCCCTCGGTGTCCCAGTCATTCATGAACAACGTCTCCGGGACATGCTAGACCTCTTCCTCGTCGTCTACATAGACGACCTTTTAATTTACTCCACCACACTCTCTGAACACACCGTTCACGTCTCGAAGGTATTACAGAGACTGCGAGAACATGACCTGTTTGTGAAGGCAGAGAAGTGTGCCTTTCACCGCCCCTCCGTCTCCTCTTGGGCTACGTCCTGTCTGCGGGAACTATGGAGATGGAGACCGACAAGGTTGCCGCAGTCCTATCTTGGCCCGAGCCTAGTACGCTCAAGGAGCTCCAACAGTTCCTGGGTTTCGCCAACTATTACCGGCGTTTTATCAGAGACTTTGGCAAGATCGCCGCACCTCTCACGTCTCTTACACGAGGCAACCCGAAGTTCCTCACCTGGAACGCACCCGCCCAGCAGGCCTTCCAGGCCCTAAAGGAGGCCTTCACGACCTCCCCAGTTCTTCAGCAACCCGATTCCACTCTCCCATTCGTGGTAGAGGTGGATGCCTCAGAGGTAGGGGTGGGAGCTGTACTCTCCCAACCACACGGGACTCCCGCTAAGCTGTACCCTTGTGCGTTCTACTCCCATAAGCTGTCCTCCCCCGAACAGAACTATGACGTCGGGAATAGAGAGCTGCTGGCCATCAAGCTAGCCCTGGAGGAATGGCGCCATTGGCTGGACGGCTCTAGGTTCCCTTTTGTCGTTTTCACCGATCATAAGAACCTAGAGTACCTTCGCTCAGCCAAGAGGTTGAACCCTCGACAGGCCAGGTGGGCGATGTTCTTCACCCGGTTTAACTTTTTGGTTACTTTTCATCCGGGCTCCCAGAACATCAAGGTTGACGCACTCTCTCGTCTCTTCAACCATGGCTCGGAACCCCCAGGGTCGGAGACAATTCTCCCCACGTCGTGCGTCGTTGCACCCGTTCGGTGGGAACTGACAGAGGCCATCCTGCAGGCTCAAGGCGACGAGCCCGCGCCTCTTCAACCCCCCCCAACAAGATGTATGTACCCACCACTATTCACCCTCAGCTTATGCAGTGGGTTCATACTTCCCTTTGTTCTGGCCACCCGGGGATTACCCGTTCTACCGAGCTACTCGCTAGGAGATTTTGGTGGCCCTCACTCAAGGACGACGTCCACGACTATGTCCTCTCGTGTCCAGTCTGTGCCCAGTCCAAAACACCTCGTCACCTCCCTGCAGGACTCCTCCAGCCGTTGCCTGTGCCTGACCGCCCGTGGTCCCACATTGCCATGGACTTTATTACCGACTTGCCCCCCTCCGACGGCCGGACCGAGATCCTGGTTGTCATAGACCACTTCTCTAAGATGTGCCGCCTAATTCCCCTACCCGGGTTACCTAACGCGACACAACTGGCCGACCACATGATTACCCACATCTTCCGAAACTTCGGTACTCCCGAGGAGATCACCTCAGATCGGGGTACCCAGTTCACGTCTCGCTTCTGGCGGGCCTTCAGTGACAGACTGGGTATCCAACTCAACTTCTCCTCGGGATACCACCCCCAGACCAATGGCCAGACCGAGCGTCTCAACCAGGAGATAGGCAGGTACCTGAGAGCCTACTGCGCCCGGAACCAAGGCAGCTGGCACACCTACCTCCCCTGGGCCGAATACACCCAGAACAGCCTGGTCAGCTCCTCAACTCGTCTTACCCCTTTCCAATGCGTCCTGGGCTACCAACCACCCCTTTTCCCGTGGGAAGCTGATCCCAGCGACGTTCCGGCGGTGGATGCCTGGGCCCAGAGGTGTGCCCAGGTCTGGAGAGCCACCCAGGACCGGATACAACGCTCCACCCAGGCCCAGAAGTCTAAGGCAGATCGCCGACGCCGTCCTGCCCCCTGTTCCATCCGGGCCAAAGGGTTTGGCTCTCGACCCGAGACATCTGCCTCCGTCTCCCGTCGAAGAAACTCAGCCCTAAGTATGTCGGCCCTTTTAAAATAATAAAAAGAATAAACCCTGTCACTTACAAATTACTTTTGCCACCCCGCAACAAAATTTGTCCTGTGTTTCATGTTTCCCTTTTAAAGCCGGTGCACTATAGTCCCATGTTTCCGCCCACGGCAGCCCAGACACCCCCTCCACCACTCGATGTCGGAGGTCAACCCGCCTATATGGTCCAGGCCCTGCTAGACTCCCGACGTCGGGGTGGCGAGCTGCAGTACCTGGTCGACTGGGAGGGCTACGGACCTGAGGAACAGTCGTGGGTACGGTCAAGAGGTGTCCTGGATCAAGCTCTCAAGCTAGACTACCATCGCCAGCATCCCGATCGTCCCGCACCGCTTCCCAGAGGTCGCCGCCCGGAGCCGTCCGTAGCAGAGGGGGGAGTACTGTAACGAACCCCGCTCCTCTAGTTCGCTCCGCTTCCTCGAGCTCACACGCTCGCTCCCAATCACCCCCCTCTGGCTCTCACGCTCGCTCCCAATCACCAGAGTATTAGTTTCACCCGCACTCGTCCCAATCACTCGACCACTCTTTTGTAGATTTGCACCGTTACCATATCCTGATTCCCCGGCTTCGACCTTACGCTCCCCTCGACCACTCTCTTCTGGATTTGCCCTATTTGTACTTTTGCTTTGCCTGCAATAAACGCAGTTTGACTATACATTGTGACTGTCTCTTCTTGTGCGGGTCACAGCCTGCCCTAACATAGACTCATGAAGGCTCTAGAGACCTAAAAAAAAATTTTTATATTATATATATACTTTATAAATAAAAAACAAAGTAATACAGGCAGTGGCCCTGCGATGGATTGGCGACCTGTCCAGGGTGTCCCCCGCCTTTCGCCCAATGTTAGCTGGGATAGGCTCCAGCCCCCCGCGACCCTGTACACAGGATAAGCGGTTGACGATGGATGGATGGATGGATATATATACTTTATAAATAAAAAACAAAGTAATACAGGCAGTGGCCCTGCGATGGATTGGCGACCTGTCCAGGGTGTCCCCCGCCTTTCGCCCAATGTTAGCTGGGATAGGCTCCAGCCCCCCGCGACCCTGTACACAGTTTAAGCGGTTGACGATGGATGGATGGATGGATGGATGGATGGTAATACAGGCAAATATCAAGAATAAGAAGACTTGACTGAACAGTTTAGAGGTCACTGCCATCACATTACCTTTTTAATTAGGAAATCTATGTCCTTATCATCAAATTACAGCAATGATCATAACACACAAAGCGTACTTTCTGTTTGCTCTGAAGTTTTCTCATTTGTGGCATTGCTGCCATTTTTAAAATATCAAGAAGAATTTCCTTTGGGTTAAAACAGAAATACTTGTAAAATGATATGATAATTTAATGATAATTATGTTTTCTGTTGATTTAAATTTTCCATTCCATTAATTTTCTGCATACATATAGTAATTTAGAGTTAGGTAGAAGAATAGTGATAATATTTTCCTCAATAATTATAATAACAGTTTGTTTTCCCACTCTGGCTTGTTAAGCATATGTGAATGTGTTTTCAATAATAATAATAATAATAAATCTCAATGATCAGTAACATTTTTCACCTTGTACAAAACACAACAGAACCCCAAATTATAATAAAACATTTTTTTTTTACATAAGGCCTGTTTGATGCTTTAATGGAAATACATAAATATGTCCAAAAATGCATTATTGCACAAATGTTTTCTGGCAATTACAACAATGAAATTTAGCTAACATGTTTTGGAGGAGGTTGTAAACCCAGTTCTCAGGGACTCCAGTCGATACACAAGTTAACCCACTTTGTTTGGCAGCTGACCAAGCTCAATAATCATCTTTTCAAAATCAAGTGTGCTAAAGCTGAAGCTTATCAAGTCTGTGAATTGCTTCGAGATGACTGATGTTTGTTTTACAGGACTAACAATATTATTTATGTCACCTTAAAGAACAGTTACATTTATTATCGGAGTCGGCACAGTGCTTTGTGTTTCTATGTTCACAGGCTTCAGTAGAGGACAGACCTTACAACAGATCACTTTAATAACATCTTACCGATATTTTTTACATTATATGAGTCACATATTCATGCTTGACAATCAACTCTTTTCACCTTTTTTGTTTTCAACAGTGTGATGTGATTCAACAAGAATTCTACTTGTCCATTTCTAAAAAAATAAAAGCTATTCTACAAAACAACAGCACAAATGCAGCTCTGGTGCCACTAGGTGGCTTTAGACATCTATCAGTAGAATGACCTCAATGAACTAAGGACCCCATGAAATCAAAGAGTTTAGAGGCTTTTAGTTCATGTCTATTAGTTCTGAAGCCATGTACGGTATATGTTAGTGTATTTAAAAAAAGCTCTCATGGGGTCTTTAATATGTAAGTAATGGTATAACCACCAACGCCTGAAAGGACATGAACCCTCAATCATTTAAATGTGACACAATGTATTTGGTGAATGTCTAGTAAATCACAGTGGAAGCTCAGGCTACATTATTATATAATTATAATAATACATTATTATGTTGGTGACAAAATTGCCAAGGTGCAGATTTCCTATGTGTAGTGTGCCATTCACAGACAAGAAAAATGTGTCCAAAGAAGTGATTTGAACAGAAAAGAGATCTTTAAAATAAAATAATATAAAGTATTATGGTTACTTTATATTTTACTTTACAATAAGTTTCCATTCGTTAATATTGGTTAACAACATTAGTTAACACAAACTAACTGTGAACAATACATTTACTTTATTAATCTTGGTTAATGTTAATTTCAATATATAATACATTTTTAAAATCAAAAGTTGTATATGTTAACATTAGTTTATACACTATGAACTAATGTTGAACAATTGTATTTTATTCATTAGCATTAACAAAGAACAATAAATGCTGTAAAAAAATACAAGCCAAAACATTATGACCAAATTCTGTTGGTCCTCCGTGCACTGGCAAAACTGCGCCGACCCGCTGAGGTATGGTCTCTACAAGACTCCTGAAGGTGTCCTGTGGTATCTGATTAATAAATAAAAAATTAATCCTTGTCTGTCTCTTTCTTCTGTGCTAGCATCTTTACTATTCCAACCACTTTGAGAACTTGGCAGTCTTATACTGCAGATGTTGTTAAACTTTGTTTAAGTCGCTTTGGATAAAAACTCAAAACAATTTGGTGCTTGTAATAGTCACTCAGGTCTTTACTCCTGCCCATTTCTCCTGCATTCAAAATGTTGACTACAATAACTGATTGTTCGCTTGTTATGAGATAATGAATGTTATTCACTTCAATTGTGAGTGGTCATAATGTTTTGGCTCACCGGTGTACATTGCTAATTGTTAGTTAACTAATGTTAACTGAGAGGTAAATTAAACACCCACATTACACTCTGCTCTGGCTTTTCTCAATATGAACTTTCAAATTAACCAATTATTGTCTTATGACAACAACCTCAAAACAGTTCCCAAAACTATTAGTTACGCTCGTTTTGCTGAACTGAGTAGCTTTTCAGTCAGCACCAGAAATTAGATCTCAAATGAGTCATCGCAATCTCTTTGAGGGTGTTTTTTCCACCTTTGGCAGCATTAAAAAACATCTACGTATTTGTCAAAGAGAGCTTCGCTGATCATCACAAATAGTTAGCGGGGCCTGCAAAGACTTCAGAAAGTTTCGAAAACAGAAACAAAGTTTGAAACTGCTGTTACTGTTGCTTGTTAATGTTAACTAATTCACCCAGACGCTTTGGTTGCTATGATACGGGATATCCACGGAAGTAATGTGTTGTAGCCTAAGTACCAAATTTCGCAGATAGTTTGTGTTATCATTATCAACAAGTACTGACTGTAAAAATGTCGACAAAAGGGAAGAGTACTTGCTCTGGCCCTTACTCTGGATGAAGGAAATGCTTAAGCATATATTTTTTTCATATTAAAATTGTGGTAGTCCGGGAATGTCATCTGGAACAGACATGAATACTCAGAGACCAGCAAAAACTCCGTTGTTGTGAAATGTTCAGTCGTTGTTCGGTTGGTCGGTGTGATATTTGTCCCGCCCCACCTCAACTGTGATGGGACGTCTGGGTAAAAATTGACAGTAACGCGCTCTGTTTCAACCAAAGTTTAAAAATGTGCAACTCTCGGCGACCTCCTAAATCTTTTTGAACATTTAAAGTTAATTGGCTTAGTCAGATTGTTAGAAATCCGTATTCCATTTGAAACTTTATCCCCCCATTTTATAATACACTAGTTGTAATTATAATATTGATAAAATACCAGTAAAACGTATCGGTTACCTAACGTAACCTCGGTTCTCTCTAGATGAGGGAACGAGTATTGCGTAAGCTAGCTTACGCTACGGGAAAGATTCATCTTTTCTGAGATATTGAAGCCAAAAAATTATCCTTAATTTTTGTATCCATTGTCAACGCAGTGCGGCAGCTGCAGACCTTGAGCGAGCTAGCTAGCGAGCTCATAGGTTGCTCTGCGGCAACTGCTGCAGCCTATAGACGAGCTTGGGCGAACTCGCATCCAATGAGAGGCGTCCGCGCGCTCACTGCATCAAAGCCCGCCAAAATGGGCGTGACTAGAGTGCATATAAGCGTAGTTCGTAGGCTGGAACCCTGGTTTTCATTGACTGAAGCGAAAAGTCGCTCGTGGCGCGAAGCACGGCCGGCTACGCAATACTCGTTCCCTCATCTAGAGAGAACCGAGGTTACGTTAGGTAACCGATACGTTCTCTTCACGAGAGGTTCTCTCGTATTGCGTAAGCTAGCTTACGCTCACGGGAACCCATTGTCAACGCCGTGCGCGTCAAGCATCCACTGTATGAGCCCCAGGGAATTAAGGGGGACCCGGGGAGCCCTTATGAGTGGGGAAATAATATTTGGCCGGCAAGAATGCGGGTCATTCATTGTGTAATACATAAGCACATAGTAGGACGGGAGCGACAGAGCGGCGGTGCCGGTCTGTGTGGAATGTGTCCCATCAGTGCAGCTCACCAGGGGAGCTGTAGCGTGATAAACCGCTAGTAGTTTTGCCTGCAGAGCGGGCACTTCCATATTGTAAAATCTGACAAAGGTGGAGGGGAAGTCCATCCCGCTGCCACACATATGTCGTGAATGGAAATTCCGCTGGACCATGCCCACGAGGATGCCATGCCTCTAGTGGAGTGAGCCCTAATGCCCAACGGGCATGGCAGGTCTTTTGACGCGTATGCAGCAGCAATAGCGTCCACTATCCATCTAGATAGTGTCTGTTTCGAGGTGGCGAGACCTTTGGTGCGCCCTCGAGCGAAACGAAAAGCTGCTCGGAGCGTCTGAAAGCAGCGGAGCGCGCAGTATACAATCTCAGTGCTCTGACCGGGCAAAGGAGATTGGCGTCGCGTTCGCTATCCGGTGCTGGCAGCGCAGATAGGAAATGACCTGTGCTCTGAAAGGAGTACCGATCACCTTGGGAACATAGCCGTGTCTAGGCTTTAAAATGACCTTGGAGTCACTTGGTCCAAACTCAAGACACGCAGCTGACAGACAGCGCGTGAAGGTCTCCCACACGTTTGACTGATGACAGGGCAGTCAGAAAAGCGGTTTTGAGTGAAAGGTATTTCAAATCCACGGATTGAAGTGGTTCGAAAGGGGGCTTTCATAGTTTCGAGAACTATAGAAAGATCCCAGATAGGAACCGATGGGGGCGCGGGGGTTCATCCTTCTAGCTCCCTGAGGAAGCGGATAACCAGCTCGTTTTTACCCCATGACTGGCCGTGCAGGGTTCAGCGAACGCCGCAACGGCCGCCACATACACTTTGAGCGTGGATGGGGATCTGCCCTTATCCAGCAGCTCTTGTAGAAATACGAGCAGCGACGACACCCCACATGTCCGTGGGTCCAGGTCTCTGTCGGTGCACCATTTTGAGAACACAGACCATTTTGACGCATAGAGTCTTCTCGTGGAAGGGGCTCTAGCGTGTATGATGGTGTTTATTACTCCTTCTGGCAGAGCGACGGGTAGTCGTTGATCACCCACGCATGCAGCCCAGCGCTCTGGGTGGGGATGCCAGATTGTGCCGCGAGCTTGAGAGAGGAGATCTGCTCTCACTGGGATGGGCCACGCGCTGTCAGTGACAGCTGCGTAAGCTCCGGGAACCATGTCTGATTCTCCCAGCGGGGCTATGAGGAGCACCGAGTGACGCGTTTCCTGATCCTCTGCATTACCTGTGGCAATAGCGAGGCGGGAGGGAAGGCGTAAAGCGGGCGTCTGGGCCAGTCCTGGGCCAGCGCGTCCTCGCTTTCGAGAAAAATATTGGGCAGTGAGAGTTCTCTTTGGACGCTAAAGAGGTCTATCTCTGCTCTGTCGAATAGGCGCCATAGCGTCTGGACTGTTTGGCGTGCAGGGACCATTCCCCTGGGGAATATTGTCTCTGGACAGTCTGTCCGGGCCGTCGTTCAGGTGGCCTGGCACGTGCGTCGCCCTCAGCGGCGCAGGTGGCACTGGGACCAACTCAGTATGCGTTTTGTCAGATGGAAGAGGTTCCTGGATCTGACACCGCCCTGGCGGTTTAGGTAGGATACCACAGATCTGTTGTCGAGCGGACCAGGGCGTGGTGACCCTGAATGACCGGGAGAAAGCGCCGCGGCGTACTCGACCGCTATCATTTCCAGACAATTTATGTGAAGGAGCTTTTCCTGAACTGACCATAGGCCGAAAACCGGAGAGCCCTCGCGGACCGCGCCCCAACCCGTGTTGGACGCGTCTGTCGAGATGACTTTTCGGCGAGATACAGCTCCCATTGTCACTCCCGCTGATACCATTCGGCCACTGTCCAGGGCTGCAGAGCTGATATGCAGGTCTGAGTCACCTTGATGGGCTGGCGGCCTGTGGCCCAAGCCCGGCGAGACAGCGGGTGTTTAGCCAATGCTGAAGCGGCGCATGTGCAGTAAACCCAGCTGAAGTACTGCTGCGGCTGAGGCCATGTAACCTAGCACTCTCTGGAATTTCTTCAGAGGCGTGAGGCTGTTCATCTGAAAAGATGCGGCTAGTCGCTGAACACGGCGTGCGCGCTGTGTAGATAAGCGAGCCGTCATTGCCACGGAGTCTAGTTCTATTCCCAGGAAGGAAATGGTCTGACTGGGCTGTAGTGAGCTCTTGGTCCAATTGACTGCAAGACCCAAACTGTTCAGATGGCTGAGGAGAACTGCTCTGTGAGACAGAAGCTCCATATGTGACTGAGCCATAATCAGCCAGTCGTCCAAATAGTTCAGAATTCGCAAACCCTGACTCCGCAGGGGTGCGAGCGCCGCATCCATGCACTTCGTGAAAGTACGGGGTGCTAAGGACAGGCCGAACGGAAGGACGGTGTATTGATAAACCTGGCCGTCGAGGCGAATCTCAAGAATGGCCTGTGACGGGGATTTATCTGAATCTGAAAGTATGCATCTTTCAGATCGAGAGAAATAAACCAGTCCCCTGGCGCACATGCGCGAGGAGTTTCCTGATTGTAAGCATTTTGAGCGGTCTTTTGCAAGCACCTTGTTCAAAACCCTGAGATCTAATATGGGTCTGAGGCCGCCGTCTTTCTTGGGAACAAGAAAATAACGGCTGTAAAGCCCCGACTCGCTCAGAGAGGGTGGCACTTTTTCTATGGCCCTTTTGCACAGAAGGCTTGCTATTTCTGAACGAAGCATGCACGCTGCTTCCGTGTTCACAGTGGTTTCGAGCAGCTCTGAAGCGAGGGGCGGCGATCGAACTGTAGCAAATAGCCCTGTTGTATTGTGCTTAACACCCACTTGGATATCCCTGGAATAGCTTCCCACGCTTTGAAGCGTAGCGCTAGAGGGTGAATGGCCAATTCAGCTCTGATTGCCGCACACAGAGCGCTGAACAAAATGTGTGAGCGCGTTTAGTGTGTTCATGCATGATTGCTCGCAGACAGCATGAACAGGCTGTTTTGTGAGTGACTTCCGATTGGAATGAATGGGGAAAGAGTCACATCTGTTACGTGATCGCTAAGCATAGTCATGGGCACGGGACTTACACACAGAGGAATGGTTGCTGGCCGTGTAACAGAGCGGGCAGAGAATGGGCGCACGCACGCATTTGTGGGCGCATTTATTGACTCTAGCGCTCGAGCGGTTCGTAACCGCTTTATGTGAGCGTGCTCTGGTGGGGACACGAGACATGCAGTGCTTGTGTGCAGAAGTGAACACTGGATTGTGGGCACATTTTCTACACATAGGGCTGGTCATGTGACAGAGCGGGCAGAGAATGGGCGCACGCACGCATTTGTGAGCGCCTTCATTGACTCTGACGCTCGAGCGGTTCAGTAATCGCTTTATGAGAGCGTGCTCTGATAGGGGCACGGAATGTGTTATGCTTGTGTGTAGGGGCGAACACTGGGTTGTGGGCACTTTTTCTACACATAAGACATGTTTGCTCTTTACAAGATTTATTTGGGTCGCCGTGAAACGGCGTTTGAGTGCAGAGCAAGCGGGCAGTGTCACCGGCTTGTTGGCTGCTAAATTCACCACTGTAGTAGCCTGAGAGAAGGGGACTGACAGGGGGTAAAGCTTTGACAGTGGTCCGCCGCGGCGGGACTGAGCCGTCGTTTGTTCAACACAGTTAGGAAGACTTCGGCTGCTCGGGTTTCAGCGTTACCTTAGATCGAGGCCCGCGGGGCGGCGGTCTGCGGCGGCTGTCTGAGCCTGATCGAGGGCGGCCGCCCTGTCGACGCTGAGAAGTCTGAGATTGTTGAACTGGGCGCTGTGAAGAGGCTTGTGCAGGAGGCTGATCACGTGAGCGGCCTGCAGAGGAGCTAGCGCGACGCGGCAGGAAGAGGTTCATGGCTTGGGTGGCTTTCTGGACTTCTGAGAAGCGGTCAACAATGCCACTCACCGCGGAGCCGAAGAGACCGGTTGGAGAGAGCGGTGCGTTGAGGAACGTGGAGCGCTCTGCTTCTCCCATGTCGGCTAGTGTTAGCCATAAGTGTCTCTCGGTCACAGTCAGCGAGGCCATGCACTTCCCTAGAGCTTGGGCTGCAGCTTTGGTAGCCGAAGGGCGAGGTCTGTCGCGCTCGTAGATCAGTAACAGCCTCTGGGTGCCTGCCTTTCTCATCCCACTCCCGAAGAAGGTCTGCTTGTAGGATCTGTAAAACGGCCATTGAGTGCAGAGCAGATGCGGCTTGGCCGGGCGGCGAATAGGCGCGGCCAACATAGGCGGAAGTCGCTCTGCAGGCCTTAGACGGGAGCACAGGCTTGGAACGCCATCTCGCGGAGGGCGGACAAAGGTGTGCTGCTACCGAGTCCTCGACCGGGGGGATGGAGGAGTAGCCTCTCTCAGTGGCGCCGTCCACCGACCGAGGAGGCGTGTTAACTCCCCTTCGACTCCGGCGCGGGTCCTGCTGGATTCCTGGGCTGAGGAGGAGGCTTGGGAGCCTGTCCACTCCTCGCTGCCCGAAGCCATGATGGAACAGCGGCCCTTATCCTCCGCTTTGTCATCCGAGATGGCAGCAGTGCGGCCGCTCGGCGGCAACTGCGCGTCCCGGGGGGGCGGGGAGGGTGAAAGCGATGCTCGAGGGAGAGGCTCCGGCGAGGCAGTCGCTTCAACCACAGTTTCCGGCAGCCTTTGTGAGCGGCGCTTCTTCCTGCGCGGCTGAGGGTAAGGCGGCGGCGGTTTCTGCTTTGACCGCTCGAGTCGAGCCCGCAGGGTCGACATCGGTAGCTCCTCGCAGAAATCGCATCCGCCCTCAGTGAGGGCGAGCTCTGCGTGCCCCAGTCACAGGCAGAGAGCGCAGATGATGTGGCGGTCTCCTGTGCTGAGAAGGGCGCGACATGAGGCGCAAGTGGAGCGAGGCATCTTGAAAAAGACGCTCGTACTCTTTTGTGAATAGTTCGTGAGAACTAGCTTGCTTAATAAAAGGATACGTCGTCGGATGGCGTAGCTTCGCAGGATGGCTGAAGGTGGCTGAGACGGCCGGCTTCTTCTAGCGCTGTCCACGCTTGCTAGATGCCCCTCAAACGGCGACGCGGCTTCCAGGTCAGCGATGCGGAGAGCTTCGCTGAAGAGATGAAAATCAGGGTTCCAGCCTACGAACTACGCTTATATGCACTCTAGTCACGCCCATTTTGGCGGGCTTTGATGCAGTGAGCGCGCGGACGCCTCTCATTGGATGCGAGTTCGCCCAAGCTCGTCTATAGGCTGCAGCAGTTGCCGCAGAGCAACCTATGAGCTCGCTAGCTAGCTCGCTCAAGGTCTGCAGCTGCCGCACTGCGTTGACAATGGATACAAAAATTAAGGATAATTTTTTGGCTTCAATATCTCAGAAAAGATGAATCTTTCCCGTAGCGTAAGCTAGCTTACGCAATACGAGAGAACCTCTCGTAAGAGAACTGTCTGTAAAACATCGCCAGGCCTTTTTATCATGGACTTTGATTTTCAAGCATAACTTTTCACCACATAAGTATTATATATGAAACAATAAGCATATATTATATAAACGCAAGTCGTTGTTTCTGAAACGTTTGATTATGGCATCATATTGATGGATCAGTTATTTAATTTAAATTGTTTTCTTTTGACTTACAATGAGTTTCTGGCACAGTATACAATTCCTGTAACTCCAGGGGACTATGCAAATATTTTTGGTGCAATATCTCCTGAAATCCCCCCCCCCCCAACATTTTGATGAAATTTTCGCCCCTGCCTGAAATATGTATGCTGTTTAGACATCAGAAAATAAGTAACATTCAACAATGGTCCCCACCTACTATAGTAAGTTCTTATGTAGGAAATATTAGTTTTTCCCTTAACAGATCCATTAGCTTTATTTCAAAGAAATAATGTGTCTCTGCCTTTTATTTACACATATTGGAATCGTTTGACAGATTATATTTTGTGGAATAAGGTTTGGCCTATACCTAATCAATATTTAATTACAATCAAAGTTAAGGAGGTATCATTCAAAATTATACATAGAATTTACCCAATTAAACATTACTTTGTAAAATTTAAAGGTGATATTGATTTTAATTGCATTTTTTGGGACAGTTGCCCTGAAACCGTGGTTCATTTATTCTAGCACTGCCCATTTGTTAGACATATTTGTAAAAACATTGATGGAGAGTTTGTGCTGTTTTAGAAACATTTATTAATTGGTCTTCTGGAGAATTATAGAGACAAGCACAGTCAGAATTATGTAATCAATTGTATTCTTTTAATGGCAAAATTCCATATTCACAAATGTAAGTTTTCCTGTAAAAATAAAAATCATTCAAGAAAGAAATAGAACTTTAAATGGACTCAATCCGATTTTCCATTAAGCAAAAAGCAGTTACAAATTTGAAAATGTGTAAATGTTTGAATATTTTTTATGTAAATCTACATTAAGCCCCCCTAGTGTGCATCCATTTGTTACATTTATGTTGTCTTTTCTTGTATACTCTAATTATTGTAACACTTTTTTTGTTGTTAATAATAAAATATAATAATAATAATAATTAAAAAATGATGCAGGCCTCACGACAAAAACGCTTAGGTGGACACGCGGCCTAACAGACTGAAGAAGAACGCATTCATTAAGTAACTTTGCACTGTATATTTGTGTATTTATGCCCTCGGGGCTTGCCGTAGAAAGCTTTATGACGTTTTAGTGAGAAAATTAATTGCGTTCAATAAACACACTGTTTCGTCTGTGATTGCTCTGATTTCTAAATGTTATTGTCAATAATCCCAATTCTACTGTATTAGTATCGTATATTGTTGCTGGAATCTTATCACGTCGCGTCTGGTTAAGACAAGGTGTTAAAGAGGTACTTATCTCATCGCCATGAGGATGTGCTAAACTATAAAATAACTCACAGATTTTATTTTAAGTTTATTAATATTTTAAACAGTTGTAATTAAGCCAACTCTTGGTCCTTTCAGTCATTGCGATTGGTGCTCTTCATAATTGGAAGGGCCAGATTACTCAAAATTGAATCATTGATAACAATTTACAATAAGGTTCCATTTTTAACATAAAATAATGCATTAGGTATCAATAACAAACAATTAGCAATATATTTTTTTACATCATTTATTCATCTTTTTATTAATCCATTTATGAAAATACAATTGTTCATTGTTAGTTCATAGTGCATTAAGTAATGTTAACATAATCAACTTTTGATTTAAAAAATGTATTACTTTGTTGAAATTAACTTTAATCAAGATTAATAAATGCTTAATTAGTATTGTCCATGTTAGTTCAGGTTACCTAATGTTGTTAAATACTGTTAACAAATGGAACCTTATTGTAAAGTGTTACCAAATCATTAAATAAATATTTAAATATATACAGTAAATAAATAATTAAATACACAACTTGGTACTTATTGTACCAAGCTCAGCCATAGCTGCGGTGTAAAAAGAAACACCTTAAATCACAAACTAGAAAGTCAGAATAAATCTATTTTAAAAGATAATGCTCACTGTTATTGTAAGGCGTGCTGATAACTGTAACCCGCAAACATGTGCTAAAATTAAATACAAAGGACATTTAATTTAATAATTTTATAGTTTTTATTATTATTTCAGTAACACTTTACAATAAGATTCCATTTAGTATCATAAGTTAGCTACATTAGTTAACATGAAATAACAATGAACAATACTTTTACAACATTTATTAATCTTGGTTAACTAAGCAATAAGGCATGAGAGGCCGACAGGCTGTGCTATATTGAGAATATAGTTACGGCTGTAGGCACAATGCAAGCAGAGCAACCCTTTCAGCTGTGACTATGTTCACAATATGGCACAGCCTTGAGTGCCTTATTGCTTTTATAAAACAGTCACCACATAATAAAAGTATTAAGGGCACATGTTCATTTAAGTTTCATGTAAAATCATTAAATGGCATCCTTCCATCAGAAAATATAGTCCCTGGCAGTAAACATAATGTTGCAGGGCAACAAGAATAACTGTCAACTATGAGTGCTGCAGAGTGATACAAATAGAAGATTCATGAAGAGGTCAGAGCTCAGCTTTATCATGAATAAAGCACAGCTGTTAACCAATCCGCATCCAGGACCGGAAATATCAGTTTTATGTTAATTTCTTCATATTATAATACATTTTTACTCCAAAAATCTATGTTAACATTAGTTACATTACGATACTTAACGCATTAACTAATGTTAACGAATGGAACATTATTCTAAAGTGTTACCATTATCTCATCATGTATTACATGGTTTATTCAATTTTTTTAATATTTATTTAATTATATAATTTTTACTGGTCCGCCATATGTGTATGCTATACAATGCCCCTAAAAAGCATTTAGAATTTTTTTTACGAATATTATTGCATTTAACAACATTGCGTTTTGTTAAAATATCAAACCAAGATGCATCTTGAAATAAAATCTGCTTAACCTTTTCTAGCAACTTGCTTTGCTTTTCTTGGCATTTTTGTGATCACTTTTAACTAGTCCCAAGGTCATTTTTAATGAATGTATAATTCAGCTCCCCTCAATACATATAATTATAGCACACGTGCACTTTTAAATCAAAACATTTCACAAAAAGAAGAATGTGAGGTTTTAAAGTATAAAACATTGAAATACTGTTCAAAATTATGACACATTAAAATAGTATTTGGACACTTTCTAGTTCTTAAATGTACATGTCCATAGTTAATGAAGAATTACAACTGTGGATACTATAAAAAGACACCTGTGCAAATTTCAGGGGAGTGGACTTTATAGAGTGCATATACTATAAATTAACTTGGGATAAAAGTAATAGCAAAAATGGCAAGTAAAGTTTGCTCTGAGAAAAGGTCTAGCAATCCTAGATGCCACTTTGTTTGGTAAGTTGATATGTAACGCAATACCATCCATTCTTTTTAAGTGTCCAAATACTATTTGGTGCCACTGTATGGATGGTTATTTTGGTGACTTTGCTGTTGTTTGTGTGCCTTACCTGTGAATATTTTACAATGTTCACTTTCAACAGATTATCCTCATGCAATCATAATGTTTAAATTACATTGTGCTTATTTACAAAGTTTTAAGTTGCTCCGCAACATTGGCACATAATAGAACTCGTCTGGTTTTCAAAACGAGGTATAGCGGTAGATAACAGATACTGTAACAAAAAAAGAAACAAATTAAGTGGGTCACCATGTGTGACTATGGACATCCAGTGATTGTTCTAGTGTAATATGTTTTAGGAATATCCTTTCAAAAATAAAAACATTAAGATACAGGTATTCTTATAAAACCATTTCACAGAAGACACTATTTGTGCTAGTGACCTCATATACCAAGATTCCACCATGATATCTAGCTTTGTTATCATCTGCTGCAATCATCCAATCAGTGGCCAGAATTCTGTTATTCCTTAGAAAATGGAACTCGTCAGAGTCACTTTCAGCAGTAGCTCTCAGAATACCTCACTGCTCCCTCTCCACCACACTGGGGCAATGCTGGCACATCCAACCCGTTCAGAACCTGCTTTCGGGCATAGATATAGCAGTATGCTTTGCCTTTCTTGGCTCCAGGGTGGTAGTGATGCTGAATGTTTGGTTGGATAGCTGTCGGTGTGTCTTCAGAAGACAGATGACTGCCACTGTCCAGAGGGCAGTCTGGAAAGCAGGGTGGGTTGTGGTTGCACTGAGGTCCAGCACCCCCCCGATGTGTGTTGCTACCTGTATTGCGTTGATCATCTAAAATGCTTATTCCCAGTTTCCATCGCTGCCATTTCTTTTTGATTTCTGACTGCACCTGTAATAAGACAGGAAACATAAAATTGTGGACATTTGAAGGAATACAAAAGGATTGCACAAATGCTCCACCATATTAAGCAATTAGTATTAAGCAAATTGTTAACTGTAGATTAGAAACACATTTAGAGAACATGTTGCAGCAATCAGTGGTGTATATACAAAGTGGTGTCTCTACATTAGAGGCATGTGGAGCCATGCCCCACCAGATTTGGCCGGTGTGTAATATGTCTGGCATAATCATATTAATTATCAATTAATTTAAGCGATCATATATTTTTTCCGCATCTTAAACTTGTTTTATGTCCATTATACAAGACAACAGTATATATTCTTTTGAGAAATTCTACAATTATTAAGGTCTGTTAAGTTAAAGCCATTTAATCTAATTGCCTTTGCATGGGGCTAGCCCATTGTTACCTTTTTATTACTGTATTGTTGTATTGGTGCATACAAATTATATTTTTTATATTATAAATTAAATAAAAAATTTCCTTGTTTTCATTTAGTGAAAAACTTGATTTTTATTTCATTAAACATTTTGAATTTAATTTCTAATCAAATAAACAAATATCAAGATATGTTTAGAATATTGTCAACAACCTGAAAAATATTGAGATATAATATTTTGAGCCATAACACCCCATCCCTGGGGTCCCCAGATGGTCAGTTGTTTGGGGCCTCAGAAATCATTGTAGGATATGAGTAGCCAGGCAGAAGGAAATTAAGAAGAATTATGACAAATTACACCAAGATGGCCTATAATTTCGCAAAATTCCTCTAAGCATTATGTAGCTAGAAATTTAGACTGGTGCCAAGGAGTCTGAGCTGGCCTGCATCTGGCCAATGTAACTGTCATAAAACAATGGAAGGGGTCCATAAAACCCCCAAATTTACCCCAATCTCCTACAACTGGCAAGCACATTCCAGAGAAAAACTGTGACCATGGAAGCCTGGGGCTTCCAGAAATCACAACAAGCTCCTTTGTTCTATTCATTCAGTCAGAACACACAAACACTTAAAATTATATACTGAATGACCATCACGTGACAGTCAGTGGTTATACCCATCACATGCTTAAAAGTCATTGTTCAAGACAGAGAGATGGAACTGGATCCGAACCATTGAACTGTTTTAAGTTGGACAATTTTTACAATGCATGTACATATATTATGAACTATAAATATAAAAAATACTCCATTGTATTATTCTACACTTCTCAATGCACATAACCTCATTTTAATATGCTAAGATGCATCACATGATGCATATCTGTGGTTAGAATCATAGAATGAATTATTCTGACCTTGTACATTCAAGATGCCCAATTATATAATGTATAATAATGTATATTCAAATGTTAATGTGTAGTGAAGTAACCATAAAGAGAAAGTACGTCATGTTTCATATGTAAATGCTTGCCTGTTTATGTAGAGAATGTTGATGTTAACAAATGTCATGTCTCTTGCACTGATTTTATTATATAAATGTTAGGATAAAATGATGTTCACTTTTGATTGGGAAAACTGACACACCTTAAGAACAATGACTCATGATTCACCTGAAGAAGGAGGGATAGAGAGATGATCACGTTATCTGAAAAGCCATCTTTGATTGGATTAGAGCATATTCACGGTGTGGCCAAACAGAAAGGGTTAAAAAGACCAGCCAAACCTCCCTCAAAAAGTTCGCTTCTCGCTATGTCTTGTGATGGGAAGTCGTGAGTCTCTCTTGCGCTCTTCAAGCACCGAAATATTCGGCATCCAAAAATAAAGATGGAGAACAACCAGAATTTTCTACGAACCCAATCAAAGAACCAAAGCAACGAAACACAAGTACACCTCCAGACGTTTGCTAGAACGTGCTGGTGTTTTATTTAAATACTTTGGGTAGCCCGATTGCAAATCTTCTCTATTATAGATCATTGCCATTCACCTTCTGTTACAGCTTATTAACCAAATTGTTTTTATGTTTGTGAATGTTATTTCAGTTTTTATGTTGTAGATTAGCAATAAAGTCTTGTTTGTATTCAAATAGGATTTGACTGTGGTATATTTTGATAAATAATCTTGTCAATTGATTCTTAAAGATCTTCGCTCTATGCTCGAACAATATTTCAACATATTTGGGATATTATTTCAATGGCCATGAGAATAGTATTACTCTAAAGAGTTAACAGAGGGGCCTGAGTAGCTCAGCAAGTAAAGAAGCTGACTACCACACCTAGAGTGGCAAGTTTGAATCCAGGGCATGTTGAGTGACTCCAGTCAGGCTTCCAAAGCAACCAATTGGCCCAGTTGCTAGGGTGGGTAGGGTCGCGTTGTGTTAATAGCCACCCATCTTCGTGGTCGCTATAATGTGGTTCTGGGCGTGGTGAGTTGTGCGTGGATGCTGCGGAGAATAGCGTGAGCCTCCACATGCGCTAGGTCTCCACAGTAACGCGCTCAACAAGCCACGTGATAAGACGGGCAAATTAAATTAGTCCTCCACCACCCAGATTGAGGCGAGTCACTATGCCACCATAAGGACTTAGAGTGCATTGGAAATTGGGCATTCCAAATTGAGGAAAAAAGTTAACAGATGCATCATATCAGCTCAGAGTGGCTGAGTGATCAGACGTACACCTTAATTCTTTTAATATTCCCCAAATTAATCAAGATTCCCTTTTAGCTAAATTCCTTCCATTAGGAGTTGGAAAATGACACAGGCATAAGCATAAAGTCACAAGCTAATCATTATGCAAATGTCCTACATCATAACCCCACTCCTGTTTACATATTGAACTTCTCATAACTTCAGGGCTACTTAAGCATTATCAGTTATGGCACATTGTCTTTTTTTGTCTATTTTTCTGAGGGGCTTTAGAATGAGAGTGAGCTATGTGACTAATCAAAATATCTGCTGTGATCAAAAAGAAAATGGCACAGATGTTTATCAGTTCTCATTTGTGATTTATGTTTGATGTACCAGTAAATATCTGTGTAACACACTTTAAACTCAAAAGGGCCTCAATTATGAAACACAAGCTGAACAAATTTCTGTGTAAATCTTTTGTAAAATGATTCTTATGTAAACTGTCACACTGAATTGAATGTGAAAATGTATGTAAGAAACTTGGATGGTTCACACAGAAAATTCAGAGGCTCATAATTCACAGCCTTTTGGCATTAACAGGAGCTTTTTATATACTGTATTACATTTGTCACACTTCGTTTTTTGTAAATTCAAAGAGCCTTGACTTACCTCTTTATTGACAAAGCAGTACAATATGGCCACCAGAAAACCCTGTGAGACACAAACGCTACATTGGAAAATCCATGGATTTGTAAGTACACTTTGCAAACAACACATTGTAAATGTGTTGTAAATGTGTTGTGACTCGGTCTGTCTCTCTTGATTCCTTTAGTTGTACCTGAAAAGAGTTGAAGAAGAGTTCAAAGAACAGGCTGACATTGCGAAGTACGCCCTCAGTCTGTTCCTCTGTCATCACAGCAAACACCACCTCATGAATCCCTAACAGGGGAATGAGGGTCAGTGTGGACTTCGCTAACCTGATGGCCCAAGAACACACAGATTATCCAAAATTTAATCTATATTACTTCAAAATATCACTTCTAATGTTACAGTCAGAATTTGGGAATTTATGAGCATTTCTTTGAATTCAACTTTTGAGAAAGTATCTTCATTTCTTTACAGGTACCAGTAGTTCTGGTCCTCTGATTTGATTGTAAAAGTTGTATTCTAGATGTGCTTATATTTTTATTACAGTACTGGGACACTTCACTATTTGTATAATTTTGCTTGGTCTTGTTTGCCAGCAGAAAATAATAAATAACTGTCTCTATAATATATACGTTACTTGATATTATCTTCTTGTTTATAACACTGTTGTATAAAAGTAACATCACAATCACAATTAAGAATACATTCAAAATAAATTCTAAACAAACTAGTTCTTTCAATCTAATTAACCTCTATCATTGTTTCAGATACATGTATGTGACGAGGAGGAGGGCGTGGCCAGGCTGTGAGGGTGCACATCCGGCACTAAATCAGCAGATCATTGGGAGTGCAAGATAACGTTGAGCTGGAGACACCAGTTCAAGAGAGAGAGAGAGAGAGAGAGAGACACGCGGTCTGTGTATCATTAAGTTTTATGTTGTTTTAAGTTGAGTTATATCATTAAATCTTGTTTATAGTTCAGCCGATTCCCGCCTCCTCCTTGCCTATCATTTAAACTGTTACAATGTAATTTTACAGTATTCATTAGATTCCAACCAATGTCTTTCCCACTATCCTTAAGCAAAATTTAAACTTGAAGACTAAAAATAATCTCTGGTGGGATAAGAACGGCTCTCTAAATCACCTGCCTCAAAGCTGAAATTTCAAGCAGGATAAAACGTTTCCTTTAAAAATTTTGATACATCAAAGGCTTGCAAAACACAGTTAATGTAACCTATTTTAAATCAGAACTACTGTATATTTTTGGAGGAACAAGGAAAGGCCAACATTTCAGATGGTTTTTAAGGAGTGATTTTAAATGTAACATAATAAAAACATAACAAACATGCAAAACAAATGCAGCTCATTTGATCATCAGAAAAATTATTATTTAAACATGTTATTAAAAAATATAGTCCAAATTCTTACCTAAATTTATAATCTGTATATCTCATCTGATGTGCTTTTAATTTGGAGATGAGGATCTGAATAATCCTTATAAATATGAAAAAGTTCACCTGCAAAATATGATTAATTTCTTGTATTAAATATTTTAAATTTATTTTATTACATATAAATATTGCATGAAGAAATTTAGTATATATGCACACAAAAGTGTTCATCCTGGAGAATGCAGCAACTAAAAAAATTAATTAATTAATTTATGCATTAGCAATTCACCAACATAATTTTAACTTAGCCACATCACTGCAGGATCCTCCAAATTCAGTGTGACAGATACATGTAAGAACTAGTTCAAACCTAACCGGAAGACTTTCAGCATATACTCAACATGCTCTAGAATAATGAGTCACCCATGCATAATGCATGAGGGAGAGTAAATTTAACTTATTTAAATTGCAAGTACTGTATGAGTTGTAATGTGACACTATAAAAGAACTGCAAGAGAAGTCTACAACTAAAATCTAAAAGTGCAAAACTCCTAGCAATGCTGACACTGCCATGATAATCTTCTAGCTATACTAGACACTTCTATCAAAGATAGAAAAATTTTAAGAGAAAAGTGTAAACATTTTGGCCCTGTGGCACAATCAAAACATTGCTACATTTGTTTGAGCATCCGGACCAGCCCGACATAGCAGCATTGGCTCAACCAAAAGTCTGGGTTTGTGGCAGAACTATTGCTCGACCAATGGCAGATGAGTGTTCAGGAACCTCGATGGAAAACATGTAATTATTGTTGCTTTTCTGTTTGGTGCTCTAGTAGCAAAGAAATTACGCTTTTCCCTATAAATGAAGACAATCAGAGAGAGAATGCAAATGCTTAGAGACAAATTAAGGCAAAAACAGTGCAATACTTACTAAAATTGCCAAAAGTATTGGCGTCCGAATGATCCACCAATATCCTATATTTTCGTTGATCTCCCAGCACCTTGAAAGAGATTTAGGCACAGTTGTTGCACTCATTTGTTTTTTTTTAATTAAATGAAAGAAAGCCGTATTGCATCAAGATTACTGTGCACCTTACCTTGTATTCTCATACAGGTACCGCATAACTATCCAAGGCACCACAAAGAGCACAGGTGCTCCTATCAGAAGAGATCAGATGAAATACCAGATGAAATACCAGTATAAATAATTTTCATACTGGTACATTTTCAGAAGTGTAGTGATATGTGTTTACGTACCCCAGCCGACAAAGAGGTACACACAGAAGTAGCTGTTTTCTGAGAAAACCATCAACACCAGTAGATTGTGAAGATACAGACCTTCTACCAGTAGCCAGTAGTAGTTGGCTCCAACACAGTACTGCATCACGACCTGGGCCACGCGGCAGCCTGACATAGCCTGTAGGTGTTTAAAGTGGGTTTACGAAATCAAACCAAGTACATTTATAGTTTGTGGAATTTCTGCAGGTTTTGATATGTTTCCAAGAGTTAGTTCATCCAAAATGTTAAATTCTGCATTATTTACCCCTCCACATCACCAGTTTACATCTTGTCACCAGTATGACTTTCTTCCATGGAATACAGTTTCATCACATATCCATACAATGAAAGTGAATGGTGACTAAGACTGAACATTCTGGGCCCTATTTTAAGAGTACTAGCCATAAGACAATGGGTATGGCCTGGAAGTTTTGGTATTTTTGTGCAAGGATGTGCTAATTCTAGGCACAAGTGGGAAAGTAGCATAGCGCTAATGGGCTGGATCAAGTGCAATTTAATTATGAGGTTCTTCTCCGGCACCGTCTGCATCCTATTATATGCAGTAGTGGATTTACGTTCCATTCAATTATAGAGAATGTAAGTTCAATTCATTTATATCCAATACACCCCCAGTTTGCATGCATACACCAACGGATAGCACAAACACTCCCACTCAAGGACACTTGCAATTTGCGCTTGCACGAAAATTGCACTTAGAATTAGCGCTCTCATGAAAATTGGATAAGAGGTTGTGCACGGTTGTAGTGCATATATATATATATATATATATATATATATATATATATATATGTAAATATTTTTGCATGTGAGTTTGCATTTGTTTTTAGGCGCTGTGTTTGTAGGTTTATCGCTACATGTTCACTTACCTGGTCACTCAGAACGGTGGAAAAATCTTTGTTGTCTCTGAACACAAGAGCATCTTTCATAAGAAGTGCATCCCTTGTGAGGATGGACACGGCTCGCAGGATGAATGAGACAAACAGGTTGGTGTGGATGTAGTTACGTGTACAGTGGAGCTTCCTACATAATACACAAACAAAAATGTATCAATTTTGAACCTTCTGGGAAGTAGTGAGAAGCAGCCCCATAAAATAAAAGCTAAAACAGGGGAAAATGTATTAACTGTGACATTTATCCATAAATATCCTAGGATGATACTTAAAATAACAATACAAGAATATTACAATTGCAGCTGACAATGGTGGTAAAGAACCTATGATGCCACAGTAAACAACAAATAATATAGAAAGATCACAATGTAGAAAGAAATCTAGGCAAATAATCAATATAAATCACACATTATAAGTCTTTTACAGTGATCAATATTTCATTATCAAGAGAAAAAAGAAGCATCCGTGCTCAAGAGTATGTGTTAAAAAAAAAAGCATTGGTTGTCAACACCATTCTGGTAGTACAACATTAAATATAAAATCCAATGTCATATCACAAAAAATGCAGACAGATGGACTGTAAGGGAACTTAAGAATGCAAAGAGAGTTGAAATGACACATGTTATATAATGCTAATAGCTACACATTAGATTATGATCTCATGTTAAAATGGAACCTAATATGACTATATACGGTAATAATGAAGCATCCGCAACCACATGCTGTTTTTTTCTCATATACACTGATGTTTTCTTCACTTTTAACGATCATTCTGACCAGTCAAGTGTTCCATCTCATGGGGTCTTTGTACAGTGAGTGCCATTGTTATTGTGCTTTATTTTTACTTGTCTTATGCATGATAGAACCATCAGGGAATGTTTCAGTTGAAGCAAGACTGTCACTCACCTGAATATGAGAAGTATCACGAGCGCTAAGGACAGGCTGATCAGAGACAGAGAGTAACCGACTGTGTACATCACCCTAAAACAGGCCAAGATCAACATCTGATTCTCCTGTTAAGACATACATAAAATGGCTAAAAGAATAGCACAATACAAACATTAACCATCTCTACGCTGTGGTTGTTGTTAAGGTACAACTAACATCAGAGGGCATCAGTTTACAAGCAGAACCATGCTTTAAATGAACCACATGTTGTTATAGGGCTGGCCTCTCCGAAATAACTTTTTCTGATGTCTTGTGTGTGAACATGAGACCAATTGCACTCTGTGTTAATGAAATAATTTACAGAGTAATTCATTCTAAAAACTCTCAGACACATCTCCACCCTTCAGACCTACCACATTGACACACAACAGTACACTCTGCCTCAGACAATGAGTAATAATGACAAGGTTTATATTCAAGGATCACACAACTGAGTAATAACCAACAGTATAACTCTGACTATGAGCAAGAGATAAACTCTGGCATGGCTATAAGCTTTGAAAATAACAGTACAGCTCATCAAGTGAGGCGTGGAGAGAAATCTGCTTACCGAGTGTAATGTGATTAAACTTCTTTAACAATACATTGATCAATATACCAAACATTTCATGCTCAGACAAACAAAGTCCTAGTATAGAGAACTTGCATGAAAAATTAATTATGTTTTTAGCTTGCTTTGTTATGGGTTTCTTTACCTGTGCTATATGCTGGCTGCCATCTGCATTGCATTGTGAGTGGTCTCTCCAGGTGCGACTGTTGTTGACGGTGAGCCACTGGCCATCTGGACCGCATTCTCGCAACACAAATCCATTGTGCACTACAGAAGGAAGTAATACAGTAGATTACACATTTTCTAGTTAGTCTATTTCGAACAGGATTTTTCTAGATCTAATGTGAATGTCAATCTGAGAATAGTTATATCAATTATGCTTGACCAGCTTCAATGCTTCAAGTACCTTAAGATTTAAACTTGGACAACTTGAAACTTCAAAACTCATCCTGCAGTGTTTTTTAAAAACACATAGCATTTAAATCATGTGGTTTGTTAAGGAGACGTGTGCTATTCATTTTCTTAGTTGACCATAAAACTTAATCTACTGTAATAGAGATTTTGGGTTGGGCTCTTTTGACTCGTGCGTCAGGCTGATTGAGGTCCAGGTGTGCGCTGTTCTAGCCCGGCCCGCCCTTCTCCGCTCAACATTCTCTCATCATTTACTCAACCTTATATCGTCTCAAACTGGGATAACTTTCTTTCTTCCATGGAACACAAACTAAGATATTTTAAAGGAGATATGATGTCTGTTTTCATGTACCAAAAAAAGACAAAGCCAGTATAAAGGTAATCGATACAATCGGTTTGAGTGGGAACAGAGTAAAATATCATTTGTTTTTACTTTAAATGTACTAGCAGAACAGATGTGCCAGAATGTTGTTGTGAATGTAGTTGTCCAACAACTGACTAGTTGTTAGTGGGATCAACTACTAACATTCATATTTATAGTGGTGGTGTTTTTAATGGGAGGCAACTCAAATGAATTGAGAGGCGCAACTTCTTCGAGAGTGTTTTTGCATGATGATAACTTGCTGTGCTTAACAGTGAATAAACAGTCACTATGGTAAAACCATATGCTTTAGGTTTAGGTTTAGTCCTTTTATGTGCTGCTGTTACAGCCATCAATGCACTGAATCATTACATTTCAAGGCGATTACTGTCGGATGTTAAATTCTATGCTATGAGTATTGTTCCCATATTTGTGACACTGCTTAAACAAGTACTTCAGTAAAAAAAGTTTTAAATTGCTTGATGTTGTGAACTAGATTTGTACCCGTAATCTTATTTTGCTGCTCTGGGATTTTGAAAGAGCAGCGAGGATCGCCCTGAAGAACTGCATTTAAATTGAAGCTCGTCATTCTGCATTCAGGATGTGCATAAGCAGTTTTGTGCCGCTCTGTGCCTTTCTTATTTCTTACTTTTCTTTGATACTTTTGTGCAGTATGATGTTAGTGTTATTTAGCCTTTTTATTAGTTGAATATCCATTTGATACTATGTTAAATTGCTACACCCAGTGTCCATATATCCTTCTGAAACATCTGATTGGTGCATACCTGTCAACATTTGGGTAACAAAATCTGGGAGACCTCAGAGCGCCTCAGTGCTGGATGGCAGAGGCAGGCTAAATATGTAAATCATGGTCGTGCCTTGAGACTGCAATGGCAAGATGTAAAGTAAAAAAGGAGTTACAATTTGGTCTGTTCTCACCCCAAGCCGATTGGATTGCTTCAGAAGACATGGATTAAACCACTGGAGTCCTATGGATTACCTTTATGATTACTTTATGTGCATTTTGGAGTTGGAAAATTTGGTCAGCATTCGCTTGCATTGTATCCATTCAAATATATTTGTTAGTGTTCCACAGAAGAAAGTCATTCAAGTTTGAGAAGAATAAGGGTGAGTAAATGATGAGAGAATTATCATTTTGTCTGAGCTATTCCTTTAAGTGCAGGTAAACAGGGTTTTTTACAGAAGATATAGAATTAAAGATATATATGGAATGAAAGAAATAGAAGCCTTAATGACGTTGACACTGCAATCTAACCACTATGCTTCTGACCACAAGTGGAGAGCTGTAGTTCCAACCACACAACTTTGCGATGCTGTTTGGGAATGATCGTTTGGAATGAAAACTTTAGTTTTAGAAAAACCAACTACATAGAAATGCCCTAGCAACACCATGCATAATGAGCGGCAGGTTTTGCACTGACAGCAACACTTACATGTTCTTCAGAAAATTCAAAATGATAATTAAATTATAATCGTAATTAGAATTCACGGCAGTCATACCTTGATCATACCAAGGCAGATACCAGGGACAGGGCACTTTGACAGTTGTGTTTGGCACTCCATCTGTCCAACAAGCGTACATATCAAACATGCGATTGCACAACAAGCCTAATGGAAAGAATAGATATAACGTGAATATGACGTTGATGAAAATGATGAAGAAGACATCAAAAACTATAAACTACATATAGTATAAAAAACTGTTCTTAATGTCTTGTTGCTGAATTCCTCATTAGAACCTTATTCACACTACATAGGCAAGCAAATTTATATTGTTAGGACCATAACAAACATTTAGAGAGGATAGTGAAACGTTCCTCTCTGTGTGTTTATCTCTCTTTGTATACATAGTAAATCTCAACCAGCTCTGTTTTCCGCTGTTGGTATAGAAACACATACACACAAGCAGATGTGTATGCACACAGTCATGAATGCATTGATCTGATGCCTACCTGGGGGTGTGGGATCTGAGCTCATCTTTACAAGGCACTCGTTCCGATACCTGTTCCATTCTTGCACTGTGTCCTTCACTGTCTTCCCACTCACACTCTGGAAAACATGTACTAAAAAATTAAGCTAAAACTTTCTCCGAAAATTTGCTTCAGACATTTGCCAGTGTAAATGTCGCCACGGCAAGCATAAAACTGAAACTATCAGCCTTATCGTTGAGCCCAGTTTCTGTTAAAAGTTAATTAATAACTCCTATTGTGTATTGGCCTCTGCCTGGTGACTATACTAAGTAAGCTGGTGAGTTCGATATGAGTTCCTAATTACTTCTGATGCTAAACGTAGTTGTTGATCCATACAGTACCTCATGTCTGCACAAGACAGATAGAGTGAAGAGGAGGATGATAGGGGTGCTCTTCATCACTCAGACAGGTAACGGGGCCAAGGGCCAGACATCTTAGTTCTGGGCCCTCATCCAACCAGACCCTGAGTAGCCCATTCTTTCAGACCAGTGCACCACCAGCTGTGCCCTTCAGACCCAAAGCATAGCAGAGAAAACCATAAGGGGAATGTGACAGCTCAGAAAGAATTAATGTCCAGATGGCTGCATTATACATAACTCTGACGTCAATATTCATTAACTAAATATCATCAAAATAATGATCGATTCTAATGACATAAATATTTGTTACTTCCTTTATTATGTAGTATGCATTTTTTTGCCCACTTCCTGTGTCTAAAATTGGCATATTTTAATTTCCAGGAGGAACACACTTGACTCGACTGCATGTCCTATCACAGAAACTTATTGTGTGGATCAGTGCATGCTTATTCATTAGGTGCAACACATGTCATGAGCAAAATAAACACGGGATCGGATTTACTGAATGGATAATGGTGACTTCCCCTGCAAGTGGTGAGCCAGGTGAGATCTGGGCAAGCTCGAATATCTCATCGCATTGGCCGAAAATGCTCACTTACTGTCATCTGAACTAGTCAGTGTCAAAGGGAAACCACGTGAGAGAAATCCAAAGTGACAACCGCTGCAGTGAAGCGAGGTGGCTGGATGGAGATATGTAGTACTAACAACTGTAGCACACATCTAATTTCTGGTAGGTGAACAACATTTTTTCTAATTAATAGTAAGTTTGATAGGTAGAGTTTACCTGCCTAATTAAGTCGAAGTATTCCTTTACGGGTTCTAAAGTGACTATATATCACTCCCATTATATTGAATGAAGCTATGCAAGTCATTTACATTTACAGTCATTTAGTAGACGTTTTTATCTAAAGCAACCTACAAATAAGGCAATACCTAACAAGCAATTTGTCAACAATATCTGCAGTATCGCACTGCCAAGAGTAGCCAGAGTAGTATAGAAGCTACTGCAGAAGAGACACACAAAGAAAGGTTTTTATAATAAAAAAAAACCTTACCTTGTGTGCAAGTCATTGCAGCATTAACAGCTTTATTGGTTGTAACAGAAGCAATCCAATATTACCTTTCCACTGAGAAAATAATTGTGAGCATCTAAACTACGATACCCTTTCATTGTCTCCCTTTCTGAGACGCACTCAGTATCAACAATACATATGCATAAGTCACTTCAGGTAAATGTTTAATGTTCTTTGACAAATTTGTTGACTCAGAGTCTTATTTAATGATCCAGTAGTGACACCTCATTGTTTATTTTCAGTTTTTGCAAATATCTAATTTGTTCTGTTTTAGCTAGACTCTAAAATTACAGGCTAGTCATATTATTTTGACAGTTCTATAAAAATGCTGCTACCAGAAATGCTTCAGAGCCAGACATGCGCAGTAGTGTTCTAATTCCTTTATTATAGTTTATATCCTTGAAATGGTCTATATCTGTATAAATAGTGTCTTATAATGCATTGGCAATGTACTAAGTTATAGAAACTTAAAATGCAGTGAATCTAAAAAGAAACTTGGGGGAGGCAAACCAGGATTACAGAATAAAAAAAGGTCCCCTATAAAACATATTTTTCTATGCTAGAAATTGGTAAACTGAGCTCTTAAGCAGTTAATACAGACATAAACAGTTACTTCTCTCAACAGCTCAATCGATGACAGTTCAAAGCGTAACGTAATTTTACCACTCTCCCAGATTACACCTGATTGAAGTCTCTTCAAGTCTGCATAAAGGGAGCAACAATAAAGGAAGCAACAATTTCCTTTATCCAGATGATGTCTAAATAAACAAGTGACCCAACAGGCAAACATTGTCCTGCTAAATCATGTACAGTACAATCAGCTTGGTGTTAAATTATTTACAGTAGTTTGTGGTGTTGTGCTTAGCAGGTTGGAAAATGTTGAGGGTACAAACACTTCACATGAAGTAGTGTTGCACCGGAAGGAATTTCGAGAAGAGGACATTCATATAATCACTCTAATCACAACAGTTATAAAAACAGCCGCTTACCTCAACTTACTTTAACAACTCTTCCGGCATCCTGTCTCCCCTATCAACTTCACCTTTAATTCCAGTAAAATCCAGAGGTAAAACTTTGACTTTGATTCAACCCTGTTTTATATCAACATGCAAACTGGTAATAATGTATTTACATTTTTCATCAAAACTAAAGCTCTAGATGTTTTTCTAGTTTACTGAGATAGGAATATTTAGCAGATTAGAGGTGGTGATTTTGATTAATTTCATTCCATTCACCAAAAAAATTTGTTTAGATACGTTCACTAATTCATTCATTGACAATTTCTGTAAGATATGCCTTTTGTGCCTGTAGATAGTGCCAAATGACCGTCTTTTAATTAATTGCACTGAACCAAATGCATTAATTCTTTTGTTGCCCCAAAATGGCAACAAAAGCATATCTATCATACTGTGATCTGCTAAGCATGACTATTTATCAAGCTATACAAAAAAAAAAAACAATACTAACCTACAAAATAATTATGATTTTCAATAACGTCCTTATGTCATTGTAATGTATGGTCATCACTCACTTTTATTTATAAATCAATCCGGCTCCTTTTCTTGTTGAACGAGATTGACAAACTAAACAAACGACATGCAGCTCCTTTCGTACGCTAACGAGTTTACCATTACATATAGTATCAGTTCGTTCCAGACTGTCATCTAGTTCAGACTCATATTACTGATTGGTTCAGTGAAGGGCATTTTCATTCAGAGGGGGAAACCAATAATATGCTGCCTCACAGCCTGCACTCAAATGCTATTGTCTTACGCTAAAGTCAGTATTTACAGGCATGAAAAGTAGTAGACCTCACTGACTTAAAAAAGGAGAGACATCAGTGAATGAGAAATATGAGTCAGTGTATGGAGGTGAATGAGAATGAGTCGCTGACTTAAAAGATTTGATAAAAAGACAGAATGGATCACGAGCAAACATTACTATAGCTGATGACATCGGTCTTGATTAATACAGTGGTTGAGTTGCCATATTTTAGACCATGATGGTTTACAGCAGATTTAAAAAAAAAAAAATTAAAAAGAAATTTCTAGGTGGGGTGTACGCCAGGACTCCAAGATAGATTTACTCAACAATTTATTCCTGGAGGCCAAAAACACATCATCAGCACAATTCTGCAGTGTTTATATTCTCTGACCTTTAAATAATTTTTCAATTAATTCTTAGAATTATATTTAACCCAGAATATACACTTGTTCCACAGCCAAAAATATATTTACTCAAAAATTAAAGCCTGCACACTGAGAATACAGTCAAATGACTAAATCATACCAGTATACTTTGCCAGCTCCTATGGCACATCAACTAACATTTCTCAAGCAACCATTTAAGGACAAGAGGCCGGGGGTAGAAAACATTCCTCTGTTAAGCTGGCAAGTTTGTTTTATTCAAAAGCATGTTTGCTTAAATCCGACAATTAGCAGCTGTCACAGAGCCAGACTCTTCTACAATCTGTTAATCAGTCAAAACTTCTGTCAGGCAAGTCAACCATGATTACATATGGCCCCACTGATTAATACTGCACTTGTGTTAACATACAATATATCACAGTGCAATATGAAAAAACAGTAGGCATGTCATGAAATATCAATATATTGATTATTGATCGGCACAGTTTTTTATCGATTTATTTTTGAGTCATTGATATATTAAAATTAGCCGACATTTAAATTAGAAGCCTAATTGCTTTTCAATTCACTCAGTTGGCCTCTACATTATGGCGTAATTGCATTGGAGACCACAAGAGAGTTATATAACATTTACTAAAGCTGGTTGCAGTCTGGAAATGCACAGGTACACACAGGCTGACTTCAGAATTGAACACTACCCATACAACTCGTACTACTTCTGCCATGTCTATGGCAGAAACAGTAATTGTATTATGGCAGTATGCAACTCCGTACTCAGCGACACACACATCAGGATGAGCTAACAGCAGATGACAGTCCAAAGTGAAAACATTTTTTGTACTTCTTTGTGACATTGATGAGTTTGCAAGTTAGTGTGTGAAACTGTTGTAACTGAGCAAACTTAACGATTAGAAATGTCAATGTTTAATATGCAATTTCTCTGTATGTAGCCTTGAATGGGTCTTTCAGTCAAACCACAAAATGACATACTTGTAACTGAAAACACATTGTGTAGGCTATATGAAAGATTGAAATACTGTATTTTCCAGAAATAAAGTCACACCTGAATATAAGTCACACTTGGTTAAAATCGCATTGTTCAGAGAAATAAATTCTGATGCAGTAAGTATCTGTATAAGTCTCTGTATAAGTCACACTGACAGAGGTTATAAGTGGCAGGTGTTAGGACCCAAGAGCAGCCACCCAAGTCCTGACTTCAATTCATCAAAAAAGTCAGACATGCTCTGTTATGAAGATTAAATTACCTCAGGAAATACAGTTCCCGCACTTGACATTGCGTTTGGGGGAGTGCCTTCTTTCACGGCCTAGTTAAAGCCTCTCTAAAATAACGGCAATATTCTAATATTGGCTATGGGGTTTGAGCCCCTCCTTTTTTTTTGCGCAAAGCTGACCACTATATAAGCATGTGGACAAACACCCTCAGAATTTATTCCTTCAAGACAGTGATCATCTCTTGTCTAGACCCCTCTACCCTTCGATAAACACGAGTTCACGGCTACGAGAAGACTCTCCGCTCCCCTGCAGTGCTCCGGCGAAAATCCCTCTGCCTCACCGGTTGACGCTTTGCTGGTGAATGGGCCTCAGCATCCTGATTCCCCGCAGCAATTTGGCAGGTGTTGCGAATCCTTACAAAGCAATTTCTTATTGTATATTGTGTGAAATATAAATATAAATATATGTTTATTTATATATTTATATATCTATAAGAGTTGCTTACGTGTTTGTGTCTTTATAAAGAAGTCGTTCAGTAAGTGTTCCTTTTGCAAGAGGCACATCCCACCGTCAGACAAGCTTGACATTTACTGTCTGATGTGGGTGCGAGGAAAGACAGGGCCACAAGGTTGAGCTGGATGAATTTGCACATGCCCTGCGAGCACCTCAATCCCCACGTGACGCATCTTTGCTGATACATTATGTGTGACTAAGCTTGCTCAGCACTCCATGCAATGGTGGCGCTCAAGGTATTTCAAGCCTTGCTCCTCAAGCAAATGGACGAGCAAGGCTTCGATGCAGAGACATTCAAACAGCTCTACACCACTACAGACTTAGCACTGTGTGCCACAAAGTCACTGACCAGGCCATCAACAAGTCCATGGGCAACTTGGTAGTTCTGGATCGACATGTATTGCTGACCCTTACAGAAATTAGTGATAAGGAATAAGCCACTCACTGAGCTTATTCACAGAGAGTCCTCTTTGGTAGCTCTGTGAATACGTTTGCTGAGCATTACATTGCGACTCAGCAGCAAACGCAGGCTATGAAATATCAGTACATCAGAGTCAGTTCGCCCACGCTCTGTTTCGAACCAGTGCTCAACTAAAATCCCCATACCTGATGCCTCGGCAGCAGCCACCGGTGAATCCACACAAGCCGTGGCGCAAATGGAAGCAGCAAAATAAGAACAGGCAGGCTTTGACCGATCCTGGATCTGAGACATTTGAACCATGCACTCACAAAGCACCTGTTCAAAATGATTACTCCGAAATGGATCTTATCGCATGTATACCCACACGATTGGTTTGCATCGATAGATTTGAAGGATGCGTACAATCAAATCAAATTGTACAACATCGCAGGATTTTTTTGAGATTTGAGTTCGAGGGAACAGCATATCAATTCAAAGTCCTGCCCTTTGGACTGTCTCTGGCTCCTTGCATTTTCACAAAGATCAGCAATACGGTTCTCACCCCTCTGAAACTGAGTGGCATGTGCATCTTGAACTACCTCAACAATTGGCTGTTACTGGCACAATCAGGCTGTTATGCCAGCACAGAAACTTACTGCTTCAACATCTAAACAGCTTGGGCCTCAATGTGAACAGGATGAAGAGCATGCTCTCCCCCAGTCAACTAATCTCCTTTTAGGGAGACTCCACGATCGGGCACGAAAATTCATGCCATTTTACAGTGTCTGTCTCAGTTCAAACTAGGGAGAACACTTCCAATGAATCTGTTTCACAAAGCATTATGGTTTACGGTGGCAGCATCCGTTGTCATTCCATTAGGTCTCTTACACATGAGACCTCATCAGACTGGCTCAAGTGTCATGTGCTAAGACATACTTGGCGCCATGGGAGCATGTGCATCACTATATCCCACTGCTGTATGGCTGCTTTAACACCTTGGACAGCTCCTGCCTTTTACCAGTGATGTGTCACGCTGGGGCAGATTGTCAGGTGGAAAGTGGTGACTACGGATGCTTCCAAAACAGGTTGGGGGGGCGGTGTGCAATGGACGCCCGACTTTCGGCACCTGGACAGGTGCGTAGAAAGCATGGCACATGAACCGCCTAGAGCTGTATTCTGTATTATAGATCAGCTGTATTCCTAGCCTTAAAGGCTTTTCAGTCAGAAATAGCAAACTATCATGTCCTGGTTTACTCAGACAACATGACAGTTGTGGCATATATAAATCGCCAAGTTGGAATTCATTCACCGCCACTGTTGAGACTGGCATGCCACCTCGTCCTATGGAGTGTGCATCATCTCCTCTCCCTGGGAGCGACATGTGTCCCAGGCTGTCTAGATTACTGTCATGCCAAGGGGTGATACCGGGCGAATGGAGACTTCATCCTCAAACTGTATTGAGGATGTGGGAAATATTCGGAAAAGCAGAAATTGATCTATTTGCCTCAGTGAGAAATACCCACTGTCCCCTCTGATACTTGAAATCCCAAGCTCCGATGGGAGCAGACGCAATGGCTCACAAATGGCCAGCGAAAAGCAAATATGCATTTCCCCCCGTGTGCCTGATTCACTCTGTAATATGCAAAGCCCAAGAGGACAGAGAAACGATTCTATTGGTTGTGCCAAAATGGCCCAACCAGCTATGGTTTCCAGAAATTATAGAGATGGTGTACAAGCTCATCATGGGAAAAACCGATGAGGAGGGATCTACTCTCTCAGGTGCAAGGCACTATCTGGCATCCCGAACAGAGCGTGCTAAATATGCCAGAACTAACGCATTCAGTCATGAACACCATTTTACAGGCCACAGCACCATCCACGAGATGCCTCTACAAGCTAAAATTTAATATGTTTAATGATTGGTGTCTCTCACATGACAAAGACCCAGTAAACTTCCCCATACATGAAATTATAATATTTCTTCAAGAGCGATTAGACGCAGGATTCACTCTGTCAATGCTCAAAGTGTATGTGGTAACTATATCTGCGTATCACGCACATGAAGCCGGCCCCACTGTAGACAAGCATGATGTAATCTCAAAGTTCCTTAAAGGAGCAAGATGATTAAACCAACCTCGGCCGGCTACAGTCCCGACTTGGGACTTAAATTTAGTCCTAAAAGCTCACGCAGGGCCCCCCTTTGAGCCTTTGGACTCTGCTATGTGCCTAAGGTCTTAACCACGCCCTTCTGAGCACAGGTGGTTTACCTTCAGGCCTTCTTCCCTCCTCCATTTTATTCGGATGAGGAACATTAATTGCATTTGTTATGCCCCTGCGGACGCTACAAATATACATTGAGCATACACTCCAGTTCAGACAGTCTGATCAGCTCTTTATATGCTATGGAGGACTCATAAAAGGAATGTCCATCTCCAAGCAAAGACTTTCTCACTGGATTGTCGATGCTGTTGCCCTGGCTTATAAGTAGCAGGGTAATACTTGCTACTTACTTGGTATTAAAGCACACTCAACTAGAGGCATGGCCTCCTCATGGGCATGGACGAACAGTGTGTCTTACAAGACATATGTTTTGCAGCAGGACGTTCTTCTCAAAACACATTCACAAGGTTTTACAACCTAAACATAACAGCTCTCTCTGTTTAGAGCACTTGCTATTTCATTGAACAAATATATACACTTATGCTCCTTCCTTTAAGGATGAGCTCCCCATCTTTTTACACAACTGCCCTGAATTCAGGCCATTGTAATTTACCATAAGTCACAAGCTTTTACATTATTAATAAACTCCCTTCCCAACTGGGTTCATGAAGGAGTTCATTCATACTATATGGCAATAGTTCATATATTCATTCCGAGTGCTCCCCTCCTGGCCCAACACAAAGGTCACTCACTGCGGCATACTCATGTCGGTCGCCATCCCAAGAGACTGCGGCGCATTTTGAAATTTGTGATGAGTGGCATGATAGGATTCTGTTCCACATTTGCATTAATAAATGCAATGTCAAGTGTACTGAGTCATAAGGGAATGTTTCGGTTACTTAAGTAACTTTGGTTCCCTGTGACGAAGGGAACGAGACATTGCAAACACTTAACAGTTACACTACAAGACTCAGAGTTCTTGAGGTATGAGCGATGTTCTCAGTCAGAGATTCTGAGGAAATGGTGTTTGTGCACCTGGTTTTATAGCGGACAGCTTCGCACCAAAACAGGTGGGGCTCAAACACCATAGCCAATATTAGAATAGTGGTGTTATTGTAGAGAGGTTTCAACTAGGACATATAAGAAGGCACTGCTTATATTTCGAAAAATACAGTACACAATACATCATCCAGTGCTGGCTTGAGTAAATAAGCTTTGTCCTTTGAAAATTATTTGGGTCAAATTTAATGAAAAATTATATGAATTGCACTCTGTGGCACTGCAGAATTTTGACGCTGAGCAATAAGGGTGTGTGCATACCTTTGTAGAAAATTATTGTTTTGGATATAAGAACATATGTCATCCGCCATATGCATTCGGGGTGCGCCCCCCTTTAATTTACACTGCCGTTCACACTTTACCAAAGTTGTGTTGACAAATATGTTTGAAAAACAAATATTATTGTGCAACAAGCAGACCCATTTTTATCTGAAAAAATTCTGATATATATCAATGATCATTGGGAAAATCTTCTGTTTATCAATGTGTGAAAAAGACATTGATCCCAAGCCTAAATAACAGTGTTGTACACCTGGAAAAAAATACATAATTATGTAGTAAGCTGTGATTATCTACTGGTCATTGTATTAAGTGTTAGTCTGGTGAAGACCTGTTTCTGCACTGTGGCTGAGGTAACACTTATCTTGGTTTCTTCCTCTTACACACACAAGAGAAATGACAATAAACCAACTTGACAACTTGGCATGACATCTTAATTTAGTAGCACGTGTATTTAATGTGACATACAGTACACATATACAGGGACAATACCCTGGAAGCAACCTGGGTTTAAGTGACTAGCTCAAGGGTACAAAGGATCACTACCTGTGGGGCTCAAACCAAGACAGCAATTGGATGGTTAGCATTACACCATTAGCCCCAGCTGGTAGATGCCAGAACTACAACATATGGTGCTATAAAGCATGTTTCCTTATTGACGACGATTCAAATATAGCCATATATTCTGGCAAAACACACATTTTCAAGTAACAAATGCACCTTCAGAGCATGTACTTCCAGGGGTTCCTGTGCCATAGTAAAGAATCAGAATGCTAACATATAGTTATACACAGATTATTTCACTGAAATACCAAATACAAAGTTTATGCATCTTTTTTTTACCCTAAATTCACCCCAAAGTTTGTATTTAAATGGAACGAGAAATAACAAAGGCGAAAACCAAAGACAGTGTTGAAAACCTGCCACCATAACCAATCATAATCAACATTCCTTAGTTTCCATTCGCACAACAACACTTACTGCTTTGGCAACTGGGGCAATGTTTAGAATTTTGATAAGAACAGACCGATCTTAGCTAAAAAAAAAAAAAAGTCAACTATCTGTTTCCAATTTCACTGTGAGACCAGTCAGGTTTCTCCTAGCATGCTCACCAAAACCTACTCTAGACTAACACATCTTACGTGTAGTCTATGCACTAAAATTAGTCTGAAAACTTCTAATTTAGTCCAAATGTAACTATAATTTCTTAGTAAACGCTCTTAAAAAATTGTCTTAGCTAAATTTTGTCAGCTTACTAATAGTCTGCTGAGAGCACATTTCAGAGAGCACATCTGAGCAGTTTTAGCACATTTCAGAGCTATAAAAGGAAATATATTTTCCTCATGCCTTTATTTACACCCAGAAAATCATCCCAAATAAAATCTTGCAATAGCATCTCATAACAACCCTGCATAGTTGCAGCATTGTGAGTGAAACAGAAAGAGGAGAGAGTGTATACATTGCTTTTTTCCAAGGCAATGAAACCAGACTCTAACACCTTACGTTTCACTAGAGGCCTACAACTGTGTGTCACTGATAAGTGCAACACTAGATGAACCTTAAAAGCAGCTGCAACATTAGCGCAGAAAAGATTAGCTAAGGTTATATGCTTGCTTACATAACTCACTGCCTGCTCGCAACCTGCCCTCAAATGTACTAGAAATCATTTATTACTCAGGTACATGGAGAATGTGTCTGTTACAGGTCTGCTTATGGGGCACTTTTGAATAGATTTTTGAGAATTCAGGCTTTGCTTTAGATAAATAAGCTTTACACCAAGTTTAAGATTGACAAAGTTTCCTACAAAACAATCTCACCAGCATCAAGTGCAAATTGACCAGAGTGTGCAAATGGTATGAAATGACAAAAACATAACCAATGGAAATACATATCTTCTCGAGTACAAATTATGATTACTCAATCAGCTGAAGTGTGCAATTTTTTCAATGTTAAATTTGTTTCTCCTAGTCCATCTTAATTTGCAGAGACAACTATAAAAAGCCATTTATTTGTAGGTTGATTTCCTTTAAAAGTTTAAACACAGTGGTGCTGGTCACACAATGGTCACACAGCTGAAGACACTTCTATTCAGACAAGCTTTCAGTTGACTTAGCTATTATGTTGTATGCTTTGTATAATGTTTCTTAACTGTTCAAATTGTTATTTTGCTACATGTAAAGCACTTTGTGATTTTTATCTGTGAAAGATGCTATATAAATAAAGTTTACTTACTTACTTACACTGGAAATCAACGTGTTGCTTCCGAAAGTTAATATACCCTGAAATCAACCCCATTATGTTGACTTACTAACAAGCACCATCCCCCGTCTGACAATTTTTGCTCCAACTCAACACATTTCCCTTAAGCGCTGATAGTGTGTTGAGAAAAAAATCATCTGAGAACCAAGAGTTTTCACGTTCAAATAAACAATGGTGAGCACGATTTGGATTTTGCATTTTTGCTAAAAAATTACATCTTTACTCCACTGATGTTTAGATTTAGGGTTTGGGGGGTATTCATTCCTGTTCGCTACAACCTTGCGTTTGGCACCACTCTGTGGACATTTTAATTACATATTAATGATAGTAGTAAAAGATTCAACAGCTTTTGCAACAGATCCAGCTACGTGAAGGATGTAAAATGTGTGCGGTATCATATTTCAGCCTGTTTCTACATATTATTAATGTGCACAGATACGTAACACTATATTGGCCGTCAGATAAAGTTCACAGTGGTTTGCAGAGGGCATTTTTGCTGGTTTAGTTGCTCATTCAAAACAGATTAAACAACCATCGATTTGACCCCTTGCTAGTTTGATTTAGATGCAATACAAATCCCCAAAGGTCTGCAATGTGTTTGATGTGTAACTGTTGTTCCCCGTCTGTCTCACTCGACGTTGTGTCCCTCAATGAGGCACCTTTACAGCCTGAAGTGGCGACTGTTTGCTCAGTGTTGTTCTTCCCGTGGTGAAGACCCCCAGAGATGCGCAGTTAGATCAGTGCTTTCCTTTCTGCAGGAAAAGTTGGAGGGCCGGCTGTTGGTTGAAGGTGTATGCAGTGGAATGTAAGTATTTAGGGAAGAACGATTTGGTCATCAGGTTCCTGAGAGGCGCGAGGAGGTTAAACCCCCTCAGGCCACGCCTCGTTCCCTCTTGGGACCTCTCTGTGGTCGTTCGGGGCCTTCGGGGAGCTCCCTTCGAGCCCCTTGAGTCAGCAGAGCTAAAGGTGCTCTCTCTGAAGACCGCCCTCCTGACGGCGCTCACCTCCATCAAGAGAGTAGGGGACCTGCAGGCATTCTCTGTTAGCTAACTGTGCCTAGAGTTCAGTCCGGCTTACTCTCACATCATCCTGAGACCCCGACCGGGCTACGTGCCCAAGGTTACCATGACCCCTTTTAGGGATCAAGTGGTGAAACTGCAAGCCTTGACGTTGAAGTGTCTGGTGCGTGCTCTTCGCATCTACTTGCAAGCTACGTTACAAGCTCCGAGCAGCTCTTTGTTTGCTTCGGCGGACAGCGGAAGGGAAGCGCTGTCTTCAAACAGAGGATTGCCCACTGGGTCGTCGATGCCATCACAATGACATACCACGCCCAGCACGTGCCGCCCCCTGCTGGCCTACGAGCCCATTCTACCAGGGGCGATGCGGCTTCTTGGGCGTTGTCCCATGGCATCTCTCTAGCAGACATATGTAGAACCGCGGGTTGGGCAACACCTAACACCTTTGCGAGGTCCTATAACCTCAGGGTTGAGACAGTTTCATCCTGTGTGGCCAGGTGTATCGCTTGTGCATAGCGCCTTTCCCCTCCCTTGAGGCAAAGACGTGCGCTCTTTCCCCAGTTGCGTTCACAGGAAGTGTGGACCCTGGACGTTCTTCCTCCCTAGCCTAGAGGCCGTCGAGTCTTCGGAGAGGCTCGCTGCTGCCCCGGTATGGGCATCACTAGGCCCCCGTACTGAGGTAAGTGCTCCACATGTGCTGGTTGTCCCCTTCGGCAACCCTGTGTGATGTATATCCCGCGAAATGGTTTCCATGCCGGTAAACCGCGTCTTCCTTGGACAGAGGGCCCTCTGCCCTTGGTCGCCGTGTTTGTAGTAACTCCTCCCCGCTTGGGTAGGATCTACCACAACGCCGCTCCACACGATGTGCTTCCGCTCCTAACCGGAAAGACCGTGCGTGTATTCCACCTAACCCCCCCCCCCCCTCGGGGCCGGGTGTGTCCTCCCCAGCTTGGACCATATATTTGGCTCCCAGCCAAACGATTTTGTTCCTTTTAAAGGGGAGAATAATAGAGAGAAGGCCCCGGCTGGGCCAGCCAGTCCTTATACTTCTGAGCATTTAGCCGTTCCACTAGGTGCAGGGGACCGCTTCATGCCAGTGTGTTGGGGTAGTTATGCGACGGCTTGCTGCGCTGGCTACGAGGCACACAGAGGTCTGCCCGTCTCGCACCGCCAGTCTACGTAACTCGGTTCAGCTCTTGTGGCGTTTTCCATTGGGACCCCTAGTGTCAACTCATCGACACAATGTCGAGTGAGTGACAGACGGGGAACGTCTTGGTTACTGAGGTAACCTCCCTTCCTTGATGGAGGGAACGAGACGTTTTGTCCCTCCGGCCACAACACTGAACCAACCGCTGAAAGCACCAGGTCTTTGGCTCGGCTCCTCAGTGCAATACCTGATGTGTATTTGCAGCGTCACTCCTTTTATACCCGTATGTCTGGGGGAGTAAATGCAAATTCCACATGCCAATTCTCATTGGCCTTTTCTCAAGATCACAGATGAATGGACTACGCAGGAGCGACCCCTAGTGTCAACTCATCGACACAATGTCTCGTTCCCTCCATCAGGGAACGGAGGTTATGTCAGTTACCGAAACATTCTCTGCTCAGAGATCTGGAATGTAGAATGGGCAAATTTGGAGTATTAAACCTCTAAAACAGGGGAGACAGAGCAGACCTCTCCATCCACTGCAGTAATGGCCTGCTCTCCCAACTTTCAAAGAAGCTTGTTTAGCATTCCTTTACTATATATTTCAGTGTGATCTATGGCAATCCAAGCCTTGCCTTGTTATGATTAGTTTTCCCAAAACCAGCTGCAAAGCTTTTTAAACTAGGATGGGTCAAAATGATACAGAGGGATATTCTATTAGCTGTATCAGTTTATTTTATGTCTATGAATTTGTTATACATCCTCAGTAATCTGTGCATTCCAGATACTGCCCGTTCTCTTCATTTATAATTATTCTTCATTTTTCTGAAACAGTCATTAATTGCAGCAATGGACTCGCTTGTGCTACATCTTTTTTCGCCTAAATGTATATCACATCCCAGCTATTAAAAGCTTTACAATGGAATACAGAATACAGATAGAACCTTATAATACTGTAAGGCTAGATTGTGTGTTCCATGAGGTTCCACAGTAGTATAATGTCCAAAATGAAAGATTCCTCCATTTGATGTAAAGTGATTAAATGGGTAACACTCCACAATAAGTTATCATTTGTTGACATTAGTTAACAACATTAATTAACATGAACTAACAATGAACAATACTTTTACTGCATTTATTTATCTTTATTCATGGTAATTTTTATAGTAATAATAATTTTTAGTAATACATTTTTAATCTTAAAAGATAACATTACTTAATGCACTTTGAACTAACATGAACTAACAATGAACAATAGTATTTTTATTAACTAACATGAACAAAGATTAATAAATGATGTAAAAAAAAAACATTGTTAATTGTTTGTCCATGATACTTAATGCATTTACTAATGTGAAGAATGAAACCTTACAGTAACGTATTACCATAAATGTTACAGGTTTTAACTGACTGGGAGTGGGAGATGCTTTGCCAAAGCAATGGTGCAAAACACAACGTTAGAGATCTTTTATGTTATTGGTCGCCACAATAACCACAATAATTATGGGACACCACAGTCTAGATGATTAATGGAAACACTGAGCTAAAAACAATACATTGTAAATACTGTATATTTTCCATTCAAATCTTCTTTTTGCTTTGGTGATTTAATTACTAAAATTTTTTCTTATTTTTAATGAGATAATCATGTTTCACATTAATTTATGGCAAGTTCATCATTTTAAACTGGATATATACTGGACAATCATTCACCCATTAACTAATAATTTACCGCATTGCATTATACTGTACATTCACTGTCCCAAAACACAATGAGTATTTCACTGTGGTCAATATTACAGTACATCATCTGAAAATAGACAGTATCATAATACATTTAAGTAGTTTCCATTTCAGGTGAATGCAAAGGCGAGCGAGAGCACAGCTGTGGGAACATTCTAGTTGTTGTGGTCAGGATCAGCCTGACACAACCAGAAGTCGTGAAATAAACTTTTAAAATAGCCCTGTGCAACGATTCAGGGATAAATCAAGGACCCTCTGATCAGTAAAAGCACAAACATTCAGAATAAATATTTAAAGACATTCAAAATGTAGTTTGTAGTGAAACAATTTGGCAATAGCTACATGAGCAGAATGAAGGACATTTAAAAAAGGGAGGGCAGGGTCAATGAGGACAATGCTTCCACCAGGTCTCATGACATACTGTATTTCTGTCTTTCCAGAACTGACTGACAAACAGAGGATTCTACTAACCAAATGTATAACATGCAAGGATACATGGATTCGATCCTGACCTGACCTGACCTGACTTTTTTTAAATATCCCAATTAAAATTGTAATTGAACGTGACAGCCAGTGATCACCATGCATTTTTGATGTATGGAAATAAGTTTAAACAATTTTCCGTTTAAAGCATGCACTCCACGGAGGGTGTGACTTGATTGGATGGACCAAATTTATATTTGCAAAATGCTGATTTCTGCCAAAGCACTTTAAACAAATGCTGTTTTACTTACAATAATCATGCAACTTTATGATAAAATTGCCTTTACAAATATTTTTTCTAGAAGCTGCATTCAAAATCCACTTGGATCAAAAATTGGAGGGGGGCAAAAATGGACATGATACTTTAAGTGTCTGCACTCAACTGTATGAGCGTAAAAGACTCAAGGATGGGTCAGGATTTTGTAAACAGTTTTCACTTTTAAGTCCTCCGGAAGCCATCCACATAAACATGCAGTCCTATTAATAATAATGATTATGATTTAATGTTGAAAACATTAGCACTGTGTATCTTTCTGCCTTCCCTGCTGTAGTGTCAAGGCCTTTCCATTTTTAACACTCACCTAAAATGAATGGGTTCATGTTTGCACTCAGAGATTGTCAGTCATGACCTCTTAATTCCAGTATGAGAGGGAAAATAATATGAATAGCAACTATAAGGTAAGAAGTTTGTAATCCTACAGTATATTTAGATTAAAAAAAAAGCTGGGTTACAAAACCTTGCTTTATGAATCATTAGAAAAGACAGACCCATTCTCTGGAAACTGTCCCGTTAGTGCCTGAAACATTTGGGAATATTAATTTGTTTGTTTTTGATAATTTCATTTGAAAAGTTTACCTCTGTACCTTTAACAAATCTTATTTTCTGGGTTTTATTTCAGGGCCACAACCACTACAATGAGATGAGATTATTGGTCAAACAATATGTTTTTTTTTTTTATATTGGTTATATTTACAATTATATATATAAATACAAATATTACCCAAGACATTTCCCAGATAGCACACGTACATATCCAAGATGTCTGTTTTAGATCTTTTCATCTGGACAGCATCACAATCTAATTAGCATCTGCTAAACATCTTAAAAAGATCAGATTTACAAATATTCTAATCATAATTTTCTCAAAGAGATCTGCTGAATGTCTTATTGACATCCGAGACATTCTCAATGATATGTCTTGTAGACTTATATTATTGCAGATGAGCAAACAACATTTAAAATACATCTTCCAGATGTAAACACAAACATCAAATAGATGTTTGGGTTATGTACGTGTGCTATCAGGGTTCTCTTTCATTTCTTATTTCACTTTGTGAAACAATCATTCAGCCCTGTTTCATTCAAAATGTTTTAAAGTTAAATGAAATGTTCGAAGTTTAGCTAATAGTAGGTTTAACTAGTAAATGCCATTGCACCACATAACAAGATTCACAGTAAATATTTGTGTTTTATGTCAAGATTTATTTTTATTTTATTGATTTTTGTATATACAGTATATATATATATATATATATATATATATATATATATATATATATATATATATATATATATATATAAACTGATCACTGGGATTTTTGTAATAGAGTTGAAATATTTGACATTTTAAACATTTGTGTCATCTTAGGTCATTGCCATAAATCATATCAATCATATCACCCAAAACCAAATCGTTCTGTAGGCTGTATTGATTTTGCATTGAATGTTACCATGGTTTCTTTTTAAAACCTGAAAGTCATTACTTCATTTCTATGCAGGCTATTCGTCATGTCTTGCTGCTGAAATATGAGAGAAATTGCCTCGTGTGTTTTAGTTTTGTTGCACGTGCTTAATTGAGTTCACACGCGGTGCAGAATGCCAAAGCAAACTGGTGATGACGATGCGCTGGAGCGCGCTTTTACGCGCATGCTGCGCAGCAGGGCGCACAAATCTAAGGGGAGCTGTACAAATAAATATCGTGTTAACAGCTGTGTCATGTCATGTTAAATTACAGTGTGAGATACACACAACTGACAGCTTCACGGTCAAATCTTAAACTATCGGAGTGCCAGAACTACTTTGTAATACACAATGTTAACACAAACCATAGCCTGGTCATGACCATCATGGTCGTTCACTTCACTTGCACTTGAATATTAACATTCTGTTTCATGTGGGTTACCATAACACACGAGACACGCTATATACATTTTAGATTAGGACAATATCGTTTTCTCCTTATTAGTTCCTTTGGCTGAAATGTCATTAGGCTCGAGAACAAGCTTGAAAGTCAGTCATATCATTTAATATGACGAATTCACCTGACTACATTACATTTATACCAACGAAAGTAATCTGAAGGGTTAGATCAAATAATAGAACCTTAGTGGCCGTTCAGACCAAACGTGTTCTTGCACTGAAAAGCCAAAAAAACGGAACAGAACGCATCGAGACGCGCCTTTTTAAATCGACAAAGCCTGTAAAAACACGGCCTTCCTTCATAAGACGCTGAAAAAATAAACAACGAGACGTGGCACGTCACCACTTTTTACAGTTTACAGATTATTTGTGAGCAATCTCCTCCCAAACTCAACATAACCTAAAAACTTATTACACAGTCATTTTAAATGTTGGGCTGAAAAACAAGACTGTCAGTGCTAGAACTGTACACAAACATCAGTAGAATCTGTTTACACATATGCACTGATTTCTAATATTTATATCATAAACATAATCGTTCTAAATATTTCACTCGTTACTTCAAACAATACATAAGCTACATAGGATACATACAGACGATAGGCTACTTGCCTTGCCTACATAAAGTTCAAGAAAATAAAGTAGGCTAATTACACAAAAGACACTCACAACACAAAACGTAATTTCATCCAAAAGCGTCTTACCGTTTGGAGAAACATCTTAATCTTGAATAATAAGAAATCTTCCTTTTTATTTAGTCGAACTGGGCAAACCCACTTTCCTCAGTGCAGTAAATTAGAAAAGCTGTTCCGCTCTACTTCTTGGCGATACTATTCATTCAATATGTCTCATATTCCAAAGTCAGAAGAAAATGAAACTGATAAATTCCACACGTCCATCACCTTGAGCCTCTGTGCGCGAGTGCACACATCAGAATGAACACGCGCGCACCAGACTGGCTCACCTATTAAACCGCTGTGACAGATGAATATTCGTGTTCCTTAAAGGTACAGGAGCCAAATATGGCGTCATCCTACATGACTACAACCTCATGTGAATGTTACAAAAAGAATGTGGCTCCTTTCTGAGTTACTTTTGTCAGGAACTACAACATCAATAAATAAACCAAATTTCAAATCAAATGTGCTTTAAAGAAATGTGAAGGAAGCTTTGAAAATTACATTTTTAAATACTAGTGACAGTGGACAAAGAGGACACAAAGTGGAGGAAGCAAATAAAAGTAGATAGCCAGAGACAGATAGATTAAGAAAGTGTCTGGTGTATGCAATATCCAATAAATACTCTGAAAATAGGAAAAATATCTCAATAAAATGAACTTTTGACAATAAAATAATAAGTGAAACATATAACTCATGTGGGCCCGCACACACACACAATCACTCACGCTCACCCCCTCGTTACAGGCCTGTACCATTGCTAGTGTGCGTTGGGGCCACAAAACAAACAAAATAAAGATTGAGTACCATAATTCCCTTTTAGCTCTAGCGTCCTCCAAATTTGGGAAACTGGGTTGCTAAACAGTCTTTGTGTCTGATGCGTAATCAGACATGCAGCTGCCTCACCAGTCCCTCGTAGCCAGAGGTGCCCTGAACCTCACAGTGATTCAGGGCGCTATCTGGATCTCCCTCCAGGCAGTGTTTCTGAAGATTTAACTGTGTAACTGTGGTTAACGATGATGGTTTCTTCAGCAAGCATCTATAGTCCATACTGCAGTTGTGTATTAACAATACTTGGCTGATGTATGCTTCTATTCAGAACTAACTTGTCTGGGACCGGTTCCACCAGCTATGGGTAAGTTACAACTTAGCCTAGAAGTGACATAATTGGGCACTATGTCACAATTTACACGCTAGCGTTGCACCATTAAACTTAGGTAGGCTGTAACCCAACGTGTGAACTAAAAATTTACGGAAGACTCCGACCAGGAGTAACAGTTGGAATAAAAAAGCAGAATGATTTAATGACATCATTGAGCTCATGCTTCACGTGACAGACTATAATCCTTTAGACATATGATGATGTTGAGATTTACACATGTTTACTTTTACGAGAGAATATTATTATGTTTTTTAATTGCTTTTTAGCCGCTCTTCAGCATGAAACTGATCTAACCGTGCATGTGGTGGGTCACCCAGTGTCAAGTTTTATCACATAACATTTTTTAATTATATGATATTAAAATGAATAAATGTCAGTTTTTACAACCTGATATATTATTATTAATGTATTGGCCTTATTAATTTTAGACAGTTTCTGAATAATGTTATTTATATAGGCTAAATAAACTATATAACAAATCTACCTTTATTACTTGTCGTATTTCAACGGGAATATAATTTATTACAGCTGATATTTACCTGAGCAGACAAGGCTTGAACATCAACCGTAACAAGATAAAACTAAAATGCATGGCTTTTTAACACTTCTGTGTCAAATTTGCTTATTTATCAAAAAATGTAATCATCATATTATGCGACTAAGCATTATTTACAGAGAGCTTACGACCTACTAGTTAAGTCTTGCCTTAAGAACAGGTGGTGCAACCAAATTAGGCACTGACTTAGTTACCCACTCCCACACAGGAAACAACAATGCAAAATACATACACAAAAAAACACATACTAAATCGCACTGTGGTATTAATGTGGTTAGTTTGTTTAGCTATTCCTGGAATGGCTGATTTGATGGTTCATCCTGCCAAAAATAGGTCAAGTATTATCAGCCATCATTAGCGGTGTTAGCATTCTGTCTTTTGCAAAGTCTATAAAGCACCTCTCCAGGCTATGCAATGGCATTCCAGGTACTAAATCATTATTAAATCAGTAATATTTAATTCTAATGATATAATATTACTGAAAGAGTATTGGAAAGTATTTGGAATCTTTAAAATGTTCAGATTACAGTGATATTACACAGTATAACAAAATGTCAAACTGTAAATTGTAAAATGCTAGACCTTTTCTTAGAATTAACTTAACTTTTCTTTGCCATTTTTTGCAGTTTCTTGTAACTTAAAAATTAAGGTAATTTTTAGTGGCTGTATGTCAGTTTATAATCATCACATTTGTCAGTTATGTGGTCAGATGACAAAACAGCAGTTGTTTTATAATCACTGGAGCTGCTTCCTAAATTAAATGCTTTTGCGTTTGTTTTGTTTGTCTGTTTGTGTGTTTGTTTGTTTGTTTGTTTGTTTTTTTGTTTGTTTGTTTTAAAAACATAAGGCATGCTACAATATGACTGTAGTCAATTATTTGAAATAAAACATCTTAAGGTTTGTTCTGTCAGCACTGACAGATTTTGTACAATATTTGATGACTTAGGGAAAAAAATGTAAATTATGTCAAACATATGCTTTGAAGATGAACAGATTTGTTGGCGGGCGGGTTTGATGTCAATCAGCTAAATTAGGTCACAAAACAGCAAACAAAGATTTGGCTATTATATTCATGTTAATCAAATGACCCACTTTCCACCATGCTAAATGTTCAAGGTTTTTTTTTTTCTTTTCCTTTTGGTAATTATTAGCAATTGTGTCAGCAGTGGTATGTGCTTGAGATTCACCTTTAATTCACAGCACAATTACTGGGGAATTTGGTAATAATGTGCCAGCATATTCTACTTTTTAATTTGAGATAGTATCAGTTTAGTCACTGTTGACATAGAAGGTATGGCATCCTTACTTCCAACCCTACCATTTTTTCAAGCAACTTTTCAGGTTCTTGTGGAAGTGTGTCTTGTATTCTTAAATGTGTAAACACCACACAAAGAAATTTGTCACCTGAAAAAAATTAGTATTAAAATACTAATACGCTACCATAAAAGTAGTCTATACAACACAAAGCTGTTGTATGGCCCCAGAAACTTGCACAAGTCAAATGGGCTACTGTTATGATGACTTTATACTTTTATGGTGCTTTTTATTATTTGTCCTTTTTTAATCTTGACAGCTTCTGCTCACTATAAAATGTTATTGTATGGTATACAGCTGTTTAAAATATCTATTTTTATGTTCCAAGAAAAAGTAACATCATATGGGCTTTGAACAACATAAGGGTGAGTAAATGAGTGAGTAAAAGTACATTTTCAAATTTTAGGTGAACCACTCATTTTACTGGTGGCTCAATTTTGAGAACAGGCCTGACAAGGACATACTCAAAAAAAACATTTAAATGTATTTTATTTTTTAAAAGAAGACTCTTAGGAGATGCTGTTAAAAATTCACAATTAATTAAATTATTTAATTAAGATTTTAAATTATTACCTAACAATATTTGCATTAAAAATATATGACACTGTCCTTGCCAAAAGTCTTACCATGCTCTAGTAATCTGAGGGTGATAGTGCTCTACTTAATGTTTTATAGATAATTCTCTTAGACTATGTCAAGTGAATTTTCTAAAAAGCTACTTCAAAAGACTGCCAGATTACCAGATTTATTCAGTTCCTTTACAATATACACACATTTGCTCTTTTTGTTAAGCCTAATATGCTGAAAACTACTCTGTTTATGTTTTCACATTGACAATTATGAATGACACACGACTCACATACTGTACATTAAATATTGTAAATTCAAAATGATGAATTTCGCCAAATGGTGAATAGTTTGTACCCTTGTAAATTATTTTCAGTTGGTACAACACTTCTATCATAAAATAGTGGGCAAATATTGCATGTTTACATCTTACATGACACTAAAGGCCCAGGCATACTTTGTTTTTCCGACCATGTTGCCTTTCTGAAAATACTTTTCTGACTGTGAATAAATAGGATTGTGTTCGACGCATGTGCACTACAACTGCTTTGTGACACTCTTTTAGTACAGTCAATGGCTAGCACGTGAGCAGACAACGCGCATAGCCGAGAACGCATGGACGAGTCAAGGGGTGCTTCTCCTTTCCTAAAGGCCAAAGTATACTTTGTGCATCCGCATTGCTGATCACTCCACGCATAGTATGTGTGATGCAAATTGCGTAATCACCACAGGCGCTGATTAGATTTTTTTTCTCATCTGTGCATGCGCTGGCCATTCACTGAACTAAATGAGAACCCCCTTTGCGGGTTCAAGCACACTCAACAAGAGAGGGAACTGGACAATGGCACCTCCCTAGCAGACATCTGCAGAGCAGTGGGCTGGGCAACACCAAATACCTTTGCGAGATTCTATAATCTCAAGGTTGAGTCGGTCTCGTCCCGTACTAGGTAGGACCTACCACCGCGTCACTCCCACATGTGGCTTGACAACCCCTGTGAAGTATTGGCCACATGTTACCTCCCCCCAGCCTGGGTAGGATGTGGTCTCCGCAGAGAATTTTCCCCCTGAAAGTATAGGAACGGAAAAGAACACCTTCCCCGAATGTTAAGATAGCCCCAGGCGCTTTTTGCTCTATGACAAGAAACATAGAGAGAGAAAAGGACGCGGCTGGCCAGCTTGCTCCCATGATAGTCATGTCGCTTGTTCTCCCCTCAGGGGTGCTGGGAACCCAAGAACTGTACATGACACTTTGTTGGGGCATTGGAGAGGGTTACATGTGGCCGATGCAGCTGCTTCTAGCACGCAGTAGCTTGCTTGCACCTGTTTCAGCAGTTCACGTAACACGGTCTAATGCATGGCATTTTTAAATGGGACCCCTTGTGTCTCTACATTCGACACAATGCCGAATGAGTGACAGAAGGGGACATCATGGTTACTGTTGTAACCTCTGTTCCCTGACATTGTGAGACATTGTGTCCCCCTTGCCACGTCAGTAGACCTACCCCTGTATACGGCTGAACCTTACTCTCGGCTCCTCAGTGAAACCATTGAATGACAGACGAACATCCACTTCCCTTTATACCCGTATGTCTGGGCACAGGACATGCAAATTCTGTCTGCCAATTTCTCATTGGCTTTTTCTCAAATCCAGAGGTATGTGAGGCTCTCAAGAAAGACCCCTTGTATCACTACATTCGACACAACGTCTTGTTCCCTCAATCAGGGAACGGAGGATACAACAGCAACCATGATGTAATCATGTAATCTATACAGCTGCAGCGGGTTAATAAAGGCCTTCTGAAGCGAAGCGCTGCATTTTTGTATGAAAAATATCCATATTTATAACTTTATAAACTAGAATCACTGGCTTCCGGTAATGGCCATCCACGTGTTCACGAGAGAGTCGAGTTCCGGCATATAACGTAGGTGTAGCATAAACTCCTGTGAGAACTGACGAACGCACTGGATATATGCTGCATACCATTCCCAGGGTCACCGGTAAAATGTTTTTTTTTTTTTTTGTATGGGCCTTTTAAACAGGGTCCATTGAGTAGGCTGTACCATAGAGCAGTGGTTCCCAACCCTGTTCATGGAGGCCCCTCAACACTACACATTTGGGATATCTCCCTAATCAAACACACCTGATTCAACTTATTAGTTCATTAGTAGAGACTCTAAGACTTGAATTGGGTGCGTCAGATAATGGAGATATACAAAATGTGCATTGTTTGGGGTCCTCCAGTAATAGAGTTGGGAACCACTGCCATAGAGGATCTTAGTGGTTTTCCTGCTAGTGTGGAACAAAAATGGAGGAAACTGTCCAAGCCGCTCTGTCTCCAATCACAATTCACTTTCAGTGTTTAGAAAAGAATGACAATGGAAGTGAATGGGGATCAGACAGGGACAGAGAAGCTTGGTAATTCTGCTAAATATCTTGTAATGTATTCCACACAATCAAGAATATATTTCAAGTTTGGAACAAGGGTTGAATGAATGGAATTGCGGTGAATTAATGTAGACAGAATTATTGTATTAAAATATTCCTTTATGCTGTTCAACAATTCTGCATACCTTTTATTACCAAGACCATGTAGGTAACAGGTTTTAAATTTTGCCCCTCTCATCTGGTCAAAAAGACAAACCCTTTGCAAAAATTTGCAAAAGTTATTTTATGGGCCAACCCATCGATTTACTGTGACAGCTCCACCCTATCAAGCAGGGTGGCATGAACCAAACCCAGTGTGACTCATCAGACATATCACTATTTCCCAGAGAGAATAGACATTTGTGTGTAATTAGTCCACATTACGATCCATATTTAGCCATCTTTAAGATAAACTATCCACATGCATTTACTAATAGGCCGATACCTCTGATTACACATTTAATACACATGATGTGCTCACAGTGTGTAATCACAGTTTCCAGTCAAATTCCTCATTGTCTTCAGTGTTCCAGAATTTGATCTATTTGGTCATTTTTAATTTCAGTAACTTAACTTATACAATGAAAACTAAGTACTCACACTGACATCCTAACAAATGTCCAAATGTAACTTATTATCTATAAAAAAAAACTTTTTCTATCTTCCAGCAGTGTGTTATGAAGGAAAATGCATAAGGAAAACAATCAAATCTACACTGGTTTGAGAAATAATTTTCAACAGGTGTGGCCATAGGGTAAATCAGTATCATGGACAAACTTGTTTTTTTCCTGACAGGAAACATTTCTATAATATTATGTCATCTACAATTGTTTCACTGTCCGAAGCCATGGCCAGAGCAAATAACAGGAGCACCATACAAGGTCACGAGCAAATGTGATAGACAGGTGGAGGACAGCCAGAGTTAAAGACATGCTGCAGAAGCTATATAAGCAGACACAAGAGGCAATAAACTTGAATCACCCAAATTAAAATGGGAAATTAATATACAGTTTTCATAGACAGCAAATAGATTCAATGGGGACAAATGGAGACATATGCAAAGGTCTCCTGCTTCTCAGATTTGTTTTCTGAGAAAAAGATCCCAGTCTTCTAGAGCTTCAAAAGTCACATTCTATTCTCAGATTTGTCAAGATATCGCATTCTGCCCCACCAGGCAACAATAATAAATGAATTATTATTCAGATTTTTGTATAGCTCTTTTTTAGCTGTAGATCTTACTGTATGAAAACTATTGTCTATTTGACAAATATTGTCTATTTTTCTTTTTGAAGTTATTTGGAGAAACTTCTGAGAAGTTGTTACTCAAATTAAATATTAAACTAATAGAACTAAAAACTTTTTTGTTTAGACTAGTAGCCTACCCATTGATAGGAAGGAGTTTATTTGTGCTGCACTTTTAATACTGAACTTTCATATGTATTGAGTGGAAGAGTAAGAGAGGAAAAACAGGAGTAGAATCATTCAATCTTTTCATTTCAATCACTTGAGTGGAACAAACTCTGGAGTAAAACTAGAGGGTATATATACACAAAGACCGAAATGAGGGAATAGAATACAGGTGTGGATGATGAGCAGGTGGGAATGATGAGGGCTGTGAATTCTGGGAAATGTAAAGCAGGAGAAAACTTTGAAATAAGAGTCCTTGAAGACACATAAGTTGGATAGACTGTGACCCCCACCCCACCCCCCTCTGGGACAGACGTTGGTACCAGATCACGCACCTGATCAGACTCCGTGAAGGTCTAT